>NW_022589704.1:111089686-111132393 GCF_004348235.1 Phoca vitulina
AAGAAAGAAAGAAAGAAAGAAAGAAAGAAAGAAAGAAGAAAGAAAAAGAAAGAAGAAAGAAAGAAAGAAAGAAAGAAAGAAAGAAAGAAAGAAAGAAAGAAAGAGAAAGAAAGAAGAAAGAAAGAAAGAAAGAAAGAAAGAAAGAAAGAAGAAAGAAAAAGAAAGAAGAAAGAAAGAAAGAAAGAAAGAAAGAAAGAGAAAGAAAGAAGAAAGAAAGAAAAGAAAGAAAGAAAGAAAGAAAGAAAGAAAGAAAGAAAGAAAGAAAGAAAGAAAGAAAGAAAGAAAGAAAGAAAGAAAAAGAAGAACTATTCCCAGAGGAGCAAGAGGTTTGTGCCTCAAATCAGGCATTGGAGAGAAGAGCCCCCAAAACATCCAGCTCTGAAAACCAAGGGGGTGTATGTTTAAGAAAGCCATAGTGTTGTAGAGAATGAAGAGCCCACTCCTAAAGGGCTCATGCATAGACACACTTAGACTGGGACCCAGCACAAAAGCAGCAGTTTGAAAATTGCCTAGACCATAAGTGAAGGAGATTCACTTGCTGTTCTTAAAGTGTCTGCTAGAAGAACGGGAGCCTGCTGGAGCTCTCTCTGGGGAAGAAGATGTTGGTGTTTTCCATCTGCCCTCCTAGCACAAGCATGAGCAGGCACCATCTTCTTCTAACCTCTGCCCCTGAGCACTGAACCTTGCAACCCCTACTTAAAGCACCCAGTAGAGCATACCACCCCTGCATGCCACTGCACCCAGGTCCTCCCAAAGCCAGCTGGTGTGTGCCGCCTACACAGAGGATGTTCCTTGAGTGCCTGAGTTTAGTAGTCAAGAAGGATTGTGTTTTGAGGCCCTATGGTTCTGAAATATTCAGAGAAAGAGTTCTTGGTAATCTGCCACCCCCAAGGCACTGCACAGACAGCAGACTAAAACACACCCCCCCGTCATCCTATGGAAAAATGCCTATTTACTTAGTCTGAGAGAAGCAGGCTTGAGGCTCACCACACATACAGAGGCTACAGAAGGGCTCTCAAGGAAAGTAGGCTGGGAGATGCCATCTTTGAGTGCTCATTTGGTCTTCTACGGCTCACTGGTACCTCCCAGAAAGGAGCCCGTACACTCATATGGAGCCCCAAATTTTGCAACTATCACCACATTGAGGGGGTAGCAGAGGCAAAGATGCAGTCAGTCTCTGAGGCAAACTCCAGAGTGCCTGGTCTGAAGGCCAGCAGGATCTACAGTTATGGTCTCACAGGACTGTATTTGCTTACCTTAAAAGCTGCTGCCTGACAGTCTAGCTTGAGCCAGCCTTAAACTAGGTGCTAACTGATCCTTCCCTCTGAAACACTCACAGGTGCTGGCACATCCTCAACAACTGAGACTTAACAAACAACAAAAATCAAGCTATTTAGACATTCACGAAGATTCAAGAGACAACCAAGAGCTAATGCAAGGTTAAATGATAAGGTTCATCTCCTACATGAAGCTACTCCTTCAGGAATGGGAGAGATAGCTGTTTCATCTAATACACAGAAACAAACACAGGGAGTTGAGACAAATGAAGAGACAGAGGAATATGTTCCAAATGAAAGAAGAAGATAAAACCCCAGAAATATATGCCATTTATAATAGCAATAAAACATGTAAGGTACATAGGAATAAATCTAACAAAAGATATTCAAGACCTAGCTGAAGAAAATCATAGAGCTATTAAAAGAAAATAAAGAATACTAAACTATTAAGGAGGGCACGTACTGCATGGAGCACTGGGTGTTATATGAAAACAATGAATCATGGATCACTGCATCAAAAACTAATGATGTATTGTACGGTGACTAACATAACATAATAAAATAAAATTTAGAAAAAAAGAATATTAAACTAAATGGGTAATGTTCATGGATTAGAAGAATCAATACTATAAAGATGTTTGTTTCCTCCAAATTGAACTATAGATTCAATAAATTCCAATCAAAATCCCAATAAGGTTTTATTTTTTTATTAGTTTCAGAGGTAGAATTTAGTGACTGATCAGTTGCATATAACACTCAGTGCTCATTACATCAAGTGTCCTCCTTAAAGCCCATCACCCAGTTATCCCTTTCTCCCACCCATCTCCCCTCCAGCAATCTTCAGTTTGTTTCCTGGAGTTCAGCCTCTCTTATGGTTTGCCTCCCTCTCAATTTTCATCTTATTTTATTTTTCCTTCTCTTCCTTAATAAGGTTTTAAAGGAACGAGTTGCTTTCAAAATTTTTACAGAAGAGAAAGGCCAAACAATTCATGAAGAATTTGGAAATGGCATTTGCTTTACCAGTTATCAGTTGTCAGCTAAAGGACAATCAAAATGACCAGTGGAACAGAATAGAGTTCAGAAAAAGACAAACCATGCATAAACACTTAATAGTTAATAGAAGTGAAGCTGCAGTTCACTAAGGATGACATAGACTATCAAATACACAATATATAGGATAAATTATCTTGGGGTCACTGTTTGCCTTGATGGGGAAAAACAGACATCTACTTCACCCCAGATGGTTTAATGATTTAACTTAAAAATCAAAATGTTAAAATTTTTAGTAAAAAAAAAAATCATAGAAGGTGTGCCTGGGTGACTCAATCAGTTAAGCATCCAACTCTCGGTTTCAGCTCAGGTCATGATCTTAGGGTCTTGGGATCAAGCCCCACATTGGGCTCTGTGCTCAGTGAGGAGTCTGCTTGAGATTCTCTCTCCCATTCCTTCTGCTCTTCCCCTGCCCCCGCTTGCATGCATGCATGTCCTCTCTCTCTCTCTCTCTCCCTCTCTCCCTCTCTCTCTCTCTTTCTCTCAAATAAATAAGTAAATCTTTTTTTTAAAATCATAGAAGTCTATTTCTATAACTTTGGAATAGAAAGCCTTTCTTAAGCCAGACCAACAAAGCACAAAGTACAAAGGGAAAGACTGATAAATATTACTGCATTAATACTAAGAACTTCTATTATCAAAAAATACCATATGGTTTCTTATATGTGGAACATAAGGAATAACATGGAGGACATTAGGAAAAGGAAGGGAAAATTGAAGTGGGGGGAATTGGAGGGAGAGATGAACCATGAGAGACTATGGACCTGAGAAACAAACAGGGTTTTAGAGGGGAGTGGGGAGGGGGGATTGGTTAGGCCGGTGATGGGTATTAAGGAGGGCACGTACTGCATGGAGCACTGGGTGTTATACGAAAACAATGGATCGTGGATCACTAAATCAAAAACTAATGATGTATTGTATGGTGACTAACATAACATAATAAAATTAAAAACTAAAAAAAAAAAAAAAAAATATATATATATATATATATATATATATATATATATATATATAAATAAATAAATAGGAGCCCACGCTGTTTGCTGGGAGGCTGTAGCGGGCATCATGCTCAGGTGTTGAGGCGATGAGCAATTGAAGTTGAGAAGAATAACGTATGTGGGGGGATCTTTGATATACAATACCTCCACAGTATGTGGTCTGAAGAATTGCCCTAAAAGGGAGGGGAAAAGATGGCAGAGAAGTAGGGAACCCTATTCCAACCAGTCCCTGGAATTGAGCTGGATATCTACCAGACCACTCTGAACACCCAAGAAATCAGTCTGAGATGCAAGAATATAGATCTAGATCTCTATAAACAGAATATCCCAGACGGTTGGTTTTGAGGTACTAAGCGGGGAGCTGTGATTCTGCAGGCAGATAACAGAGGATAAACTGAAGGGGGAGGTAGCCAAACTATAGGGATCCTACACCAGATGTGAGCAATAGCCTCCCAAGCTGAGGACAGGGCACAGACTCGCAGACCAGTAGCAATGGGGAAAGGACTTTAGGGCAGCCCCTAGATATAAACCCGGAGCGGGGGGCTGTGTGTGTGAACTGGGGGTGGCTGGCGGTTTTAGAAGCACAAAGGGCAGAGACATGCCCTGACCTGGAGGCGAGGACTGGGAGTGCTGCTGAGGGGCCCACAACCCAGGATGCTGCAGTTTATACCAGCACAGACAAAAATGGATATACTGTGGCCTGGAGAGCTGACTGAAGAACAGACTGCAATCTCTCTGCACTGAGGCAGAGGGTTGGAAACAGTCTCTTCTGCTCTGATTCATGGAAGAGATGCAGAAAGCCACCAGGGAAAACCGCCAGAGAACAAAAGCCCCAAAAAACCGGTTTTCACTAAGCCCATCCCCCCCCCAAAGGGGCAGGGCAACTCTGCCCAAACAGGGATGCCTGAGTAACAGCACAGCAGGCCCCTCCCCCAGAAGACAGGCTGGGAAAACAAGAGGCCAGCAACCCTAAGGTCCCTAGAAAACAGGTGCATCTTGCTTGAGTTCTGGTCAATAATTTGGACTCTATACATTCCCTCAACCACCCCTCAACAGAATGACTAGGAGGGGGAACCCCCAAAATAGGAAAGACTCAAAGACTATGACTTATGCCACAGATTTACAAATGGATTCAGATATAACCAAGATGTTGGAGATGGAATCCAGGCTAGCAATTGTGAAGACAATGGCTAGAATGGAGAAATCAATTAATGGCAACATAGAGTCTCTAAGGGCAGAAATGAAAGCTGAATTGGCAGAACTTAAAAATGCTATCAATGAGACCCAGTCTAATCTAGGCAATCTAACAGCTAGGGTAAACAAGGCAGAAGAATGAATTAGTGATCTAAAAGATCAATTAATAGACAAGAAGGGAAAAGAGGAGGCCAGGGAAAAACAACTCAGAATCCATGAAAATAGAATCAGAGAAATAAGTGACACCAGGAAACATTCCAATGTCAGAATTATTGGAATCACTGAGGGGGTGGAGAGAGAGAGAGGACTAGAAGATATATTTGAGCAAATCGTAGCTGAGAACTTCCCTAATCTGGGGAATGAAACAAACATTTGTGTCCTAGAAGCAGAGAAGACCCCTCCTAAGATCAAGGAAAACAGGCCAACGCCCTGGCATATATTAGTAAAACTTGCAAATCTTAGAACCAAGGAAACCATCTTAAGGGCACTTAAGGGGAAGAGATTCCTTATGTACAGAGAGAGGAATGTCAGAATAACGTCAGACCTATCCACAGAGACCTGGCAAGCCGGAAAGGCCTGGCAAGACATATTCAGGGTACTAAATGAGAAGAACATGCAACCAAGAATACTTTATCCAGCAAGGCTGTCATTTAGAATGGTTGGAGAGATGCAGAACTTCCAAGACTGGCAGAAACTGAAAGAATATATGACCACTAAGCCGGCCCTGCAAGAAATATTAAGGGGGGTTCTATAAAAGGAGAAAGACCCCAAGCGCGATATAGAACAGAAATTTACAGGGACAATCTATAAAAATAAGGTCTTCACAGGCAACGTGATGACAATAAATTCATAACTTTCAATAATCACTCTCAATGTGAACGGCCTAAATGCACCCATAAAATGGCACAGAGTTGCAGATTGGATAAAAAGACAGGACCCATCCATATGCTGTCTACAAGAGACTCATTTTGAACCTAAAGATACATCCAGACTGAAAGTGAAGGGATGGAGATCCATCTTCCATGCCAACAGACCTCAGAAGAAAGCTGGGGTAGCAATTCTTATACCAGACAAATTAGATTTTAAACTAAAGACTGTAGTTGGAGACACAGAAGGACACTATATCATTCTTAAAGGGTCTATCCAACAAGAAGATCTAACAATTGTAAATATCTACACCCCCAACATGGGAGCAGCCATCTACACAAGCCAACTGTTAACCAAAATAAAGAGTCATTTTGATAACAATACGTTAATTGTAGGAGACCTCAATACTCCACTCTCAGCAATGGACAGATCCTCTAAGCAGAAAATCAACAAGGAAACAAGAGCTTTGAATGACACACTGGACCAGATGGACCTCATAGATATTTACAGAACATTCCACCCTAAAACAACAGAATATTCATTCTTCTCGAGTGCACATGGAACTTTCTCCAGAATAGACCATATACTGGGTCAAAAATTAGGTCTCAATCGATACCAAAAGATTGAGATTATTCCCTGCATATTCTCAGACCATAATGCTCTAAAACTGGAACTCAATCACAAGAAAAAATTTGGCAGAAATTCAAACACTTGGAAGCTAAAGACCACTCTGCTCAAGAATGTTTGGGTCAACCAGGAAATCAAAGAAGAACTTAAACAATTCATGGAAACCAATGAGCATGAAAACACATCAGTCCAAAACCTATGGGATACTGCCAAGGCAGTCCTAAGGGGGAAATACACAGGCATCCAAGTCTCACTCAAAAAAATAGAAAAATCCCAAATTCACCAACTAACTTTACACCTTAAAGAACTGGAGAAAAAGCAACAAACTATGCCTAAGCCATGTATTAGAAGATAAATAATTAAGATTAGAGCTGAAATCAATGAATTAGAAACCAGAAACACAGTAGATCAGAACAACAAAACTAGAAGCTGGTTCTTTGAAAGAATTAATAAGATCAATAAACCACTGGCCAGACTCACCCAAAAGAAAAGAGAAAGGACCCAAATTAATAAAATTATGAATGAAAGGGGAGAGATCATGACTAACACCAAGGAAACAGAAACAGTTATTAGAAAATATTATCAACAAAGGAAACAGTCAACAAAACAAAGAGGCAACCCACAGAATGGGAGAAGATATTTGCAAATGACACTACAGATAAAGGGCTGGTATCCAAGATCTATAAAGAACTTCTCAAACTCAACACCCAAAAAACAAATAACCAAGTCAAAAAGTGGGCAGAAGATATGAAAAGACACTTCTCTGAAGAAGACATACAAATGGCTAACAGACACATGAAAAAATGTTCATCATTATTAGCCATCAGGGAAATCCAAATCAAAACCACACTGAGATACCACCTTACACCAGTTAGAATGGCAAAAATGGACAGGGAAAGAAACAACAAATGTTGGAGAGGTTGTGGAGAAAGGGGAACCCTCTTACACTGTTGGTGGGAATGCAAGTTGGTATAGCCACTTTGGAAAACAGTGTGGAGGTGCCTCAAAAAATTAAAAATAGAGCTACCCTATGACCCAGCAATTGCACTATTGGGTATTTACCCCAAAGACACAGATGTACTGAAAAGAAGGGCCATATGCACCCTAATGTTCACAGCACCCTAATGTCCGCAATGGCCAAACTGTGGAAAGAGCCGAGATGCCCTTCAACAGATGAATGGATAAAGATGTGGTCCATATATACAATGGAATATTGTAGTGAAATAAGTCAAGCAGAGAAAGTCAATTATCATATGGTTTCACTTATTTGTGGAACATAAGGAATAACATGGAGGACGTTAGGAGAAGGAAGGGAAAAATGAAGGGGGGGGCGGAATTGGAGGGAGAGATGAACCATGAGAGACTATGGACTCTGAGAAACAAACAGGGTTTTAGAGGGGAGGGGGAGGGGGGATTGGTTAGCCCAGTGATGGGTATTAAGGAGGGCATATACTACATGGAGCACTGGGTGTTATACGAAAACAATGGATCATGAATCACCACATCAAAAACCAATGATGTATTGTATGGTGACTAACATAACATAATAAAATTTTTTAAAAAAGAAAGAAAGAAAATATTATCAGCAACTATATGCCAATGCCAATAAATTAAGCAACCTGGATGAAATGAATGCCTTCCTTGAAACCTATAAACTGCCCAGACTGAAACAGGAAGAAATTGACAACCTGAATAGGCCAATAACCAGTAACGAAACTGAAGCAGTGATCAAAAGAGAATAATACCTATTCTCCTGAAGCTGTTTCAAAAAATAGAAACAGAAGGAAAGCTTCCAGCCTCATTCTATGAGGCCAGCATTACCTTAATCCCCAAACCAGACAAAGACCCCATCAAAAAGGAGACTTTCAGACCGATATCCCTGATGAATATGGATTCCAAAATTCTCAACAAAATCCTAGCTAATAGGATCCAACAATACATTAAAAGGATCATCCACCACGATGATTCTTTTCACAGATGGCATGATTCTTTATGTGGAAAACCCAAAAGACTCCACCCCCAAATTACTAGAACTCATACAGCAATTCAGTAATGTGGCAGGATACAAAATCAATGCACAGAAATCAGTTGCTTTCTTATACACTAACAATGCAACTGTAGAAAGAGAAATTAGAGAAACGATTCCATTTACAATAGTCCCAAAAACCAGTGCCTCGGAATAAACCTAACTGAAGAGGTAAAGAATCTATACTCTAGGAACTACACAACACTCATGAAAGAAATTGAAGAGGACACAAAAAGATGGAAAAACATTCCATGCTCTTGGATCAGAAGAATAAACATTGTTAAAATGTCTATGCTACCCAGAGCAATCTATACCTTCAATGCCATCCCAATCAAAATTCCAATGACATTTTTCAAAGTGCTGGAACAAACAATCCTAAAATTTGTATGGAATCAGAAATGACCCCAAATCGCCAAGGAAATGTTGAAAAAGAAAAACAAAGCTGGGGGCATCACGTTGCCCGGTTTCAAGCTATATTACAAAGCAGGGATCACCAAGACAGCATGGTACTGGCACAAAAACAGACATATAGACCAATGGAACAGAACAGAGAGCCCAGATATGGACCCTCAACTCTATGGTCAAATAAGCTTTGACAAAGCAGGAAAAAATATGCAATGGAAAAAAGACAGTCTCTTCAACAAATGGTGCTGGGAAAATTGGACAGCCACAGGCAGAAGAATGAAACTCGACCATTCTCTAACATCATACACAAAGATAAACTCACAATGGATGAAAGACCTCAATGTGAGACAGGAATCCATCCAAATCCTAGAGGAGAACATAGGCAGTAACCTCTTTGACATTGGCCAAAGCAACTTCTTTCAAGATACATCTCCAAAGGCTAGTGAAACAAAAGCAAAAATGAACTTTTGGGACTTCATCAAGATAAAAAGCTTCTGCACAGCAAAGGAAACAGTCAAAAAAACAAAGAGGCAACCCACAGAATGGGAGAAGATATTTGCAAATGACACTACAGATAAAGGGCTGGTATCCAAGATCTATAAAGAACTCAAACTCAACACCCAAAAAACAAATAACCAAGTCAAAAAATGGTCAGGAGACATGAATAGACACTTCTCCAAAGAAGACATTCAAATGGCTAACAGACACATGAAAAAATGTTCATCATCATTAGCCATCAGGGAAATTCAAATCAAAACCACATTGAGATACCACCTTACACCATTAGAACGACAAAAATTGACAAGGCAAGAAACAACAAATGTTGGAGAGTTGTGGAGAAAGGGGAACCCTCTTACACTATTAGTGGGAATGCAAGTTGGTATAGCCACTTTGGAAAACAGTGTGGAAGTGCCTCAAAAATTAAAAATAGAGCTACCCTATGACCCAGCAATTGCACTACTCGGTATTTACCCCAAAGACACAAATGTAGTGAAAAGGGCCATCTGCATCCCAATGTTCATAGCAGCAAAATCTGCAATAGCTAAACTGTGGAAAGAGCCGAGATGCCCTTCAACAGATGAATGGATAAAGAAGATGTGGTCCATATATACAATGGAATATTACTCAGCCATCAGAAAGGATGAGTACCCAACTTTTACATCAACATGGATGAGACTGGAGGAGATTATGCTAAGTGAAATAAGTCAAGCAGAGAAAGTCAATTATCATATGGTTTCACTTATTTGTGGAAAATAAGGAATAGCATGGAGGACATTAGGAGAAGGGAGGGAAAAATGAAGGGGGGGAAATCGGAGGGAGAGATGAACCATGAGAGACTATGGACTCTGAGAAACAAACTGAGGGTTTTACAGCAGAGGGGGTGGGGGGATGGGTAGCCTGGTGATGGGTATTAAGGAGGGCACATACTGCATGGAGCACTGGGTGTTATACGAAAACAATGAATCGTGGATCACTACATCAAAAACTAATGATGTAGGGCGCCTGGGTGGCTCAGATGGTTAAGCGTCTGCCTTCGGCTCAGGTCATGATCCCAGGGTCCTGGGATCGAGTCCCGCATCGGGCTCCCTGCTAGGCGGGGAGCCTGCTTCTCCCTCTGCCTCTGCCTCTCTTTCTCTCTCTCTCTCTCTCTCTGACTCTCATGAATAAATAAATAAAACATTTAAAAAAAAAAAAAACTAATGATGTAGTGTATGGTGACCAACATAATAAAATAAAATTAAAATATATATATAAATAAATAAATAGGTAGTTTTTTTAAATTTTATTTTATTTTATTGTTAGTCACCATACAATACATCATAAGTTTTTGATGTAGTGATCCATGATTCATTGTTTTCATATAACCCCCAGTGCTCCACGCAGTACATGCCAAAGAAAAAAAGATACAAAAGCCTTACAATGAAATTATCCCCTACCTCTTTCCCCTCAGCCGCTGTGTCCTGGGCCTCTATCCAGACACAATGCCATGCTCATACTTGCCCAGATTTCACTCTGCAGTGACACATAGTACTCTCTCAACATCTCACATTTTTCACTTTGGAAATCAATGCACATTAGCAGTTAGGGAATTTCCTTGCACTTCTAGTTATATTCCGTATCTGAACATATCAGAATATATTTAATTGATGCCTTATTGGTAGACAGGGAGGTGTTCAAATGTATTGCAACTGCTAACAGTATTGCAGTGCACATCCTGAAACAACTGCCAGTCCCATGACTGATTGTATGGCTGTAAGATAATTTCTGTGCACTTTCCACCTTGACAGATATAGCCAGAGTGCTTTCCATAGACACTGGATAAATTCCATACTCTCTTCACCAATCTATGAAATGCCTATCACCCCACAAGCTTGCCAACAGGGACCATGCTTCTTGATCACCCTAGTAGATGGAAATGGTAGCTCATTGGACTTTTAATTGTATTTCTCTCATTAGAAGTGAGGAGTGAGGTTGAACTTTTGTTGTTGGTGGTCGTGGTTTAAGAGCTATTTGCTTTTGCTTTCCTGCAAAGCTTTTTTCTGTGTTCTCATGGCCTTTGCCACTTTTCTATGGGTTATTGTAGGAACCCTTCTAGTAAGGACATGAGCACTTTTTATGTAAATATTTGCCCTAGTCTCTGTTTGCCTCTTGACGTTGTTTATTTCTAGTTTCCAATGTGGAACATTTTTTAACTGTCTTATAGTTGAATCTATTGCTTTTCATTTATGGTTTTGTGGTTTTCATCCTTAGAAAAGCTTTCCCTAAAATAAGATTACAAAAAAATTTATCTCTCAAGCTTTTTCTAGTTATCTTTATGATTTTATATTTTATTTTTAAAGCCTTCGTTTGTCCAAAACTTGCTTTGGTAGGAGGTAGATAAATTCCCCTTTCCCACAGATATCTGTACAGTTGTGCCAACTCATTTCTTAAACAGTCTTATTTTTCTCACTGATTTGCACAGCTCTCCTCATCCAATACCAGCTTCCCATTTAAACCAAATTCTGTTTCTGGAATCCAGCTAAAACCATAAACATCTCTCCTGACTGGCTCTACCACCAAAGTTGGCACAAATACAACCCAGAGCCTTCCAGGTAACCAATAAACAGTGATTTACTTTACTCTGGGAGATAAAACCATGCTTCACACTTTGCCAGGACTGCATTCTCTCTAGGACCTGTCAGGGTTCAGTGGGGAGGCAGATGACTTGTCAGAAACTTATGGGTGCTACTGACTGCACCCACCTGACAAAGGCCAGTGGCTGGAGCTCGACGTGCTCTGCACCAGAAAAGGGAGAGCTTTCAGTCCCCGTCAGCTACAATAACTAGGTCCACCACCATGTTCCAGGTCTGGCAGGACAAACTGGCCTCTTTGGCTCCTCCCTCAGCTGGACCCTGTGACCATAGCAAATGCAAATGCAGGTAAAGAACACTGGCCAACCTCAGCAGCCTCACCAGCTCATCCAAAAGAGGCTTGGCCCTGACAGTCACAGCTAGAATGTCTGCTGAGTGCTGAGATGCGCTCAGCCCTGTGTTAGCTCCTTGTACATCTTATGCCAATTGGTCACCTGCTTGAGACTTGCTCATGCTGTTCCTTGCTCTAGAATTTTACAAACACTAGGACTCGGTGGTGGGAGGGGGGGCAAGGGGGCTGGCAGAACCCATGCAGTAAAAGTGAGGGGGCCCCCAACCCACCCAGTCACTTCCTGCAACTCTGCCTCAGCATCATACCAGAAGCCCAAACGGCCTCACTCCTGCCGAGACCATGCTGTCTTCCCCTGCTAGCATTCCCTTCCACGGTCCCCTCCACCAGGCCCCTCCCTTCCCTTCTGACCAGCTCCTGCTCGTCCTTTAACTTTGTGTGAGCATAAAGCAGTCCTGACCCTCCAGATTGACTTCCTTTGTGCCCCTGCCGCCCAGGTGCCTCTCTACCCCAGTTCCAGTTACTTTGTATCATCAGCGGCTGATTGTGTGAAGATGGCCCCAACCATGAGGGTGGTGCTATGCTGTGACCCCCACTGGGTGTGCACGGTGGCTCCATGTCCTCAACAGACCTCAGTGAGGGAGGGCATATGTGATCGGATGAAGTAATGGGAACATTATGGAAACATCACGTCCTAGGTACATCTCAGATGGGAGAATAAATGAGTTAATCCCACATGAAGGAATCACAGGGCTTTGTCAACAGGTTGTAGAAGGAGCAGAAACCATTCTCAGTTCCAGGAAACTGCCCCACATGGGTGATCCTCCTCTCAGCTGCACATTGGCCTCACCATTCCAAGGTTTATGACAATCCTGTAGGTCTTTCAAAGTGGCAGCATAAAAAGTAATATGAGCTATTGAGAAATGATACAAGTTTTAATAGTTTAAAGAATGACAAGAACACATAGATGTGATCTCTCACTTCTGCAGCCACCTTAGAGTGCCATTCGGAACAATAGCCAGTGTCTTTGACAGAAGACCATACCCTGGAGCCTCTGCAAGTTCTCCACGGTTCAACTTTCATTACGGCCCCCATCTCCAGACTTGCCACTATTCTCACAGTGAGCAGCAAAATCCTGTGGGCTCAATGTGGACAGGCCACAAGGCTCTGGGTGCTAGGGAGATGGTGTTCTCCTAAAAACTGGGCTTAGTGGGGCCGCAGTGGCAGAGTGAGCAATGGGCAGACAATGAACAGCATGGGCTTTGAGGCAAACAGGGCCAAGACCAGGGTGTGAAACAAAGGGAGACATTTGTGTTAATACAGCTAGAAATCAAATCTTTCACTATAAGAGAAAAGAGATGCAAATATAAAATAAAGTCAAAAAACCTGCAATGTGAAAATGGAATTTAAAATATTAACACAGGGGCACGTGGGTGGTTCAGTCCTTTAGGCATCCGACTCCCGGTTTTGGCTCAGATCATGATCTCAGGGTCATGGGATCATGAGCCCATGCCAGGCTCCGTACTCAGCACAAAACCTGATTGAGATTCTTTCCCTCCCTCCCTCTCTGCTCCTCCCCCCACTCATGTTTGCTCTCTCTCTCTCTCTAAAATAAATAAATAAATAAAATATTTTTTGAAATAAAATATTAATACAAACTCATGATTTCAAAAATAAGTTTCCTACCTCTACCCACTGAAAGGGCCTAGAAACTGATATTCCAGCAAGAATGATCACACCCAGAGTGCAGTTTTTGGTTTCTTTTTTTTTTTTAAAGATTTATTTATTTGACAGAGCGCAAGTAGGCAGAGTGGTAGACAGAGGGAGAAGGAGAAGCAGGCTCCCTGCTGAGCAGGGAGCCCGATGCGGGGCTCGATCCCAGGACCCTGGGATTGTGACCTGAGCCGAAGGCAAACGCTTAACGACTGAGCTACCCAGGCGCCCCAGTTTTTGGTTTCTAAATACTGCCTCATCAATAGAAACCAGGGCTCCTTGGAGAAATGAGTATCTCTGGAGCTGAGCCAGAGAAAGGACAGGTAATACTGCCATGCTTTGTTTGGCCAAAACCAAGGAAAAGCTTCAGTCAAAAGGACTCAGAAGACACCTTGAAGGGGCTTCTGCTAGATAAATTTGGAGTAATATAAGCATCAAAAAGAATAATGATTATATTTTATTATAAAGCAGACAATAATTAAAAATCTGAATCCATAATGGAGGGTGAGGGAGAGAAACATGGGGTGGGTAGAGGTAAATTGTCAAATACTCAGGCAAAAATAATTATTGTTAGTCAAAAGTGACAAAATGTTAACAATTGTTGAAGTCAGGTGGTGGGTACATTTCTGTACACTTGAGAATATTCATTCTAAAGAGTTGGAGGAAAATAAAAGAAGCTCCCATGTGCTCCCAAAGTGCAGCTGCATCCTGTACATGAGGAAGCAGAGATCAGGTGTACTTCCACCACTGAGTGGAAGGGGTTTTCCTCAGGCAAGTGTGAGAGTATGTGAGAGTGAGTGTGTGAGTCCATGTGTGTGAGAATGTGAGAGTTTAAGAGTATTTTAAGGGCTTTCTTACACCACACACAAAAATAAACTCAAAATGGATGAAAGACCTAAATGTGAGACAGGAATCCATCAAAATCCTAGAGAAGAACACAGGCAGCAACCTCTTTGACCTCAGCTGCAGCAACTTCTTGCTAGACACGTCTCCAAAGGCAAAGTAAACAAAAGCAAAAATGAACTACTGGGACTTCATCAAGATAAAAAGCTTTTTCACAGCAAAGGAAAACAGTCAACAAAACTAAAAGGCAACCTATGCAATGGGAGAAGATATTTGCAAATGTCTTATCAGATAAAGGGCTAGTATTCAAAATCTATAAAGAACTTATCAAACTCAACACCCAAGAAACAACAAATCCAGTCAGGGAATGGGCAGAAGACATGAACAGACCTTTCTCCAAAGAAGACATCCAAATGGCCAAAAGACACATGAAAAAATGCTCAACATCACTTGGCATCAGGGAAATACAAATCAAATCCACAATAAGATACCACCTCACACCAGTCAGAATGGCTAAAATGAACAACTAAGGAAACAAAAGATGTTGGTGAGCATGCAGAGAAAGGAGAACCCTCTTACACTGTTGGTGGGAATGCAAGCTGGTGCAGCCACTCTGGAAAACAGTATGGAACTTCCTCAAAAATTTAAAAATAGAGCTACCCTACCACCCAACAATTGCACTACTAGACATTTATCCAAAGGATACAAACATAGTGATTTGAAGGGACACCTGCACCCCAATGTTTACAGCAGCAATGTCCACAATAGCCAAACTATGGAAAGAACCCAGATGTCCATCAACAGATGAATGGATAAAGATATGGTATATATAATGGAATATTACTCAGCCATCAGAAAGAATGAATTCTTGCCATTTGCAATGACATGGATGGAACTATAGGGTATTATGCTGAGCGAAATAAGTCAACCAGAGAAAGACAAATACCATATGATTTCACTCATATGTGGAATTTAAGAAACAAAACAGATGAACATAGGTGAAGGGGAGGAAAAATAAAATAAGATAAAAATAGAGAGGGAGGCAAACCATAAGAGACTCTTAATTATAGGAAACAAACAGGGTTGCTGGAGGGGAGGTGGGGGGGTAACTGGGCGATGGGCATTAAGGAGGGCACTTAATGTAATGATCACAGGGTGTTACGTGCAACTGATGAATCACTAAATTCTACCCCTGAAACTAATAATACACTATATGTTAACTAAATTGAATTTAAATAAAAAATTTTCTTAAAAACTGATTGTTTTAAGTTACATTTGTTATGCAGCCATAGCTAACTAGAGCACTAGCCAAGCTTTACCCCCAACAACTTGCTTCTCCAGGGACTTTTCCTGCAGTTAAGATGTGCATTGGCACGACTTCCACGCATCCTCCACAGTGAGGATGAGCTCACCCACACTCAGGGTACATGTCTTCACATGAGTCTTGGGTTTGAACTGGAGCATGGGGATGAGCACCGACGAGGGAAAGGCTCTCCCTTTGGCTTTGTTCTCCTCCCTCTCATTGCCCTGCTGATTCCTATCCACCCTTCCTGACAACAGTGGGTCATTTTCACATCTGTATTCCCAGCCATTGGCCCTGTGTTATCAGCAAGCATTCACTGAATAAATAAATGAGATGCCAGGAGGCCCAATCAGCAGGAGCCAAGCCTGGGAGTGCAGCATGTTGCCCCACACTGTGGTCTCTCCAGCAGGGCCTGACACAGTGAAAAAGCGGCATAAGGGAAAAGCTTAGGCGGCAAGTCCTGCATCTCTCTGAGCCCCATCATCACCCTAACCCTTGGGGAGACCATGCACATCCAGGGCCATGGAGGGCTGACCCAGAGTGGGCTCCTGAGGGCCCAAAACCAAAGACCTTCCTCGAGAGATGTGCCTGTTCCAAGTGCCTGAGGATTCCAGGGCTTCCTGTCTCTGCTCTGCTGTCAGACGTCCAGGCTCCTGTCTGTCCCTCCAACAGCAGTGGCCTCGGCACACACCGGATGCTGGGCCTGGCCACAGCAGGCAGAGCAGGGGTTGTGGGCTGGCTGGAAAGACAGATGGTAAACAAGGAAGTATATCATCTCCTGCCTGGTATTAATAAACAAAGCAGGGGAGGAGAGTGACAGAGGCTTCTGTAGATCAGAGCTTCACAGGGTGATATTGAGCAGGAAACTGAAAGATAGTGTGAGAATGTGATGGGCTTTCTGTGGCGGGGGGGAGGGCGGGGAGAGTAAAGGCCCTGAGGACAGGGGTATGCACCTGTACATGTGAGCAACAGAGAAAAGGCCAGAGTGGCTGGAGCAGTGAGACAGGCCTGGAGTGACAGCAGGAGACAGGTGGGGAAACAACAAGGAGCAGATCCAGTGGAGCCTCTAGGGAGCCCATGGAGGGCCAGGGAGTGAGGGCAGGCAGGGTGGGGGTGTCAGATATGATTCCAAGGGCTCTTCCACACAAATAGGTGGGAGGGGGCTGTTGGGCCCAAGTAGGAGACACAATTCCCTGGCCAGGCCAATGGTGGGGCAGTGGGCGAGGCATAGCTGGGTCTGGAATCCAGAATTTTGAAGACAGAGGCAAAAATCTTTGCTGCAAGGCAAAAAGGTCTAGGCAGGAAAGAAGGGTGCCAAGGCCTGTCCTCAGGGTGGCCCCCCCAAAGAGGAGTGTGCCAGAGAGAAGAGCCACCATCTGCTGGAGAGCTCAAGCCTTCTCCTGGGAAGGTACAGTGGGCACTTGGCTCCCCCACCACCAGACATGTAACTGTCAGGCAGCGTCCCACAAACCACTCTTCCAACCAGGTAAACACAGATGTATATACGTCCCAGGCCAAGGGATGTTAATCTACCCCATCCAGCCCATTCCCTCGGAAAGCTATTAGATTCTACCTGACAGAGGATAGCCCAGGAGGATGTGGCCAGGTTAATAATCTCAAAATCATTTTCTTTTCTCATGATCACCAGGGCTTATTTCCTCCAGACAGATAGGAGCCAGTGATGGCAGGACCTGGTGCCTTGGAGACCCCCAAAATCAGTCACTATCACCAAGGAAAAATCCAGAACACCATCGCATGCTTATTGTGTGCCTTAAAGTTTGCCTTTCATTCTGCATCCAATAGTCCAGACAGTCACTGATATATTACTTTGACATTCATGGAACGGGACCTCAGGTCATATCAATTCAAAAAGTTCCTAGCTCATACTGTGAGCATGGAAGGCCACGCAATGCAATATGGTACAGTGCACTACAATGAAATACAATAACTATACACTTTTAAGGAAAAATAGGACCCACATTCAAATTCTGGACTTTGAGAAAGCAGCCTAATCTCTCTGATCCTCAGTTTATTCACGTGGAAAAGGAATAACAGAGCCCATTTCATGGGTGTATGGAAAAATTAGGTGAGTTCATGTATGTGAAGCTCCAGCCCTCCCCACACGACCGTGCAGATAGTTGTCAGACACCTGATGACAATCAGGGCAGAAAGGACGGGCCTGAGTGAGCCTGAGTGAGTCAGACCCTTCAGGACATCTGCAAGGCCACAGAGGACACCAGAACCCAGCAGGGCCCACTTGCTACCCGCTCAAAACAGCAGCAGTAGCTGCTGACCAAAGTGAGCTGCTCCCATTTGCCAATCACGGTCTAAATGTGCATAAATCACCTGTTTCCTCCAGTAACTCCACAAGGAGAGCACAGGTGACCACAGCTACAAAAGCTTACAGCCGTGGCTCAGCGTTGAGGCTCTGTGTCCAGGGATGGAGGCCTTACGATGCACCTTAGTGCCCTGTGGAGACTTACCCTTTGGGGCCGAGGCTGCACCCTGGTTCTCTGCTCCCTGGACACCGGCAGGCTCTTGAACGGCACTGAGACCCAAAGGTCAGCCTGACACTGGCTAAACTCCAGCTTACGTCTCACACTGGGGCCCCACGGCCTAACACCTGGACTTTCCATCCTTTGCTTCCTCTGTCAGATGAAGACAGGAATAGCCTGGCACTGCACGGTGTCCTGGAGGAAGGGGACAACATGGAGAAAAGGTGCCTAGCAGCCTCCAGGTGATCCTTGGCCCCCCACCCTCCAGAGCACACCTTGGGCCTTCCAGTTGCTGTGGCTGAGCATTGGCACAGCCTGGACCCTCCATCTCCACCCAGCACCCCAGCCCCCACCCGCAGGGAGCACCCCTGCCCATCCACCTCAGTGCGAGAGCCCACCCCACCTGCGCGGACACCCCACGCGCTGCTGTCCATGCTTGTCAGGGACAGACCATTTACCACAGTGGGAAGAATGTTTCAGAGTCAAGCTGCCATCCTTCAAAAATATTTATGAGGTTGTCACAAGGTGATAAAAAATATTCACAAATATAAAAGGGCCCTGCCTCCTGATGCCTATATTATATAGTAAGCTATGAATGTGAACACTTTTGGCTACACAGAAAAATGATTCTGACATGATCATCAAACTCGTGAAGCAACTCTTTCCACATTTATCCATAGATGAGTCCCCAAAGGTCCCCCAACAGAGGTTATCTACAATCTTCCAATCCCACCCTATGGCTGTCCACCCCCCGCGTGTTGTGCCTGCCCCAGAAGGGGGCTCCCTAACTCTCTGCCAGTCCATTCCGCTCTTCTGTGGGGCTACAGGAAAGGAGGGGTGGGAAGATGGAGAGGTCAGGGAGGGCCAGCATGGACCGACAGAGAGCATGGGCATTCTGCATCCCAGGTCCTTCCGCAGATGCCGGGCTGCTTGTTGGGCTGCCCCAGTGGTGCACAGAAGCCACCTGGGAGAAGTGACGTTCACGACATTCTGCCAAAGAGCCAGTTGGCTGCCTTCCTGTGAGGCCCTCAGTGCTCCCAGGCACTTTCAGCTGTGGACTCCTTTTCCAAATGAAGTCTGAAAAGGAAGCAATGCATACGAAACAGGAAAAATTGGTATGGGTCTGCATAAAGTGGGCATGGGGGCTCAGAGCCCAGCCCCACCTGCTTTCCCTGCCCCTCCTCCCTGCTGGTATGGGGACCAATAAGGCCCAGTCCTAAGGTAGAGTTCTGCAGAGGAATGCTCTTCCGTGGAGCCCACTGTCAGTGCAGAGCTATCTGGGCTCTGTGCATTGTGCAGCATGATAAGGCCTGTCCCAGGAAAGGGTGAATCTGAATCCTCTGGGATGTTGTAGGGGCAGCACCGTTCACGGGGACCCACAGGAGCCGCTGCTAGGCTTCCACTCCCTGGACGCTGTGGCCGGCACCAAGACCATCCTCTCAGTAGACCTGCACCTGTGGGGCCCAGCACATCTCAGGGATGCAGACATCTGTCCAGCCCATGTCACTGAGGCTTGCTGGGACCACAGACGCAGACCAGAAATCCCATGCCTTGCTCAGAGAGGTACATTCTGACTGAGGATTATAAAAGCAGAAATGCCATCCCCCGTCACAATTTCCTTATAATCTGTGAATTCAGCTCAGCTTCTTGCTCTCTCCCACCCCTCATCATTACAACCCCAACCTGTGAGAAGCAGGAACAGGTGACCAAAGGGACAGCAGAGATGGTGCTGCCAATGTAGCAAGGTCTCAACATCAGGGGGCTCCTGTTCCCGGTGACGCAGGGGCCACCCATGGCCAGGGCCTGACCTGGCCTCTGGGGGTCTCCTCCAGGCTCAGCCTCAGTCAGCGAAAACACCTGCCAACAAACCCCATAAAGAGGAAGGGAAAATGAGCAGAAGCAAAGGAGCTAGGGCCTTGCCGGGAGTCAGTTTAATCCCATGAGGCCAGGAAATGCAAAGTCTGCCATCTCAGGCCAGCCCCTGGAGAAATGTCAGCTCAAGACCCCACACTCCAGGAGCCATTGCTGAAACAGCCCATGAGAACCCCTTGGTGGCAAACGAATTCCAGGCATTTTCCCTCTTTTCTTTGGCCAGGAGGAAGCTCCTAGATAGGACCTGTGGTGTGTGCTTTGTGTGTGGACCCTCTCACGCTGGATCCATCTTATTTTCTCTGCACCCACATGTCTTATTCACTTGTTTGCTGTCACCCGTGGGGTTGGAAGTGCCTCTCTGGAAGGCACCTTGGATCTTTCCAGTGTAAGAGGCACACCTTGCAGCTAAGGGATGGTGGAACTGTGTTGTGGGCAGGGCTCCTTCCCTGTGGCCCCACAGGTGCCCCGAGCCTGTCGAGCCTGTCATGTCTCCTCCCTGGGGACATCTATCACATGTGCCAGAGGGGCTCATCTGGCTGCACAGGGCTGAGCCGAGGACCCAGGAAGATTTGAAGGTTGCCAGGAAAGGAGGGACTGGACTTGCTCTATGGCAGGACTGATCAAAACAAGAATGGCCACATGAAAATCCCAGCAGAGGTGTTCCAGCAAAGATAGATCTCCCCAAGCAGGATTTGATTTCCTCCCAGGTGAGGCAACTGGGCCAGGCAGGGCTGTCGCCTCTCCATGGCTCACCGCACGCTGTGTCCCAGGGTCAGCAGCTAGGCTCTCCCTATACAGGACCCTGCACAGGTCAGGGCCATGACTGGGGGACCTGGCCTCCAGTTCCGTGCTGCTGTGAGTCTGGCAGTCACCGACTTCTCATGGCCCCACCTACCCATGCAAGGAAAGTACAACAACACCTACATCCTGGGCTTAGGGTGAGCAGTAAACCAGGCAATGTCCCTAGTGTGATGCCCAGGACACTGTGGGAACTCGGCAAATGCCATTCCTCTTCTCTGACCCACACAGCAGGTCCACTCCTTTGTGGGCTACCCCTCTTGCCAGACCCCAGCCCATCTGCCAGGGGTCCCACTCTCTGGGCAGGCCCAGTGCCCCTTTCCAGACAGGAGCACAAGTCATCCCAGGGGTTCAAGTAAAGGGCAAGTGACTAAGGCCTAGGTAGGACTGAGGGCACACAGGACATGGCCCTTGGGGGCCATCCGCAGCAAGGCCATGGCATTCCTCAGGGCTGAATGAAGGGCAGGGTCAGGAGACACCCAGAAACAGAGCCCAGCAGGGAGGAGAAAGGGAAGAGATGCCCCAACCCTCTCTCCTCACACCCTCACCTGCCAGTGTCCGCCGTTGGTCAAACCCATGTGGATGTTAACAGGCAAGAGTGCCCTGAGGGCATGTGAGAAGGATTGCCCTTCCAGGTCCAGGGCAGGGCACAGAGCAGAGCAAGGGATCAGGTTGGGGGCTAAAGGAGAATGGCCAGCCTCCCCACAAAGAACACCTCTTTCCTGAGACCTACAGCCTCTCCAGCATTTATGATCCTCTGCATGATTATTTCAGTTTGTTTTTCAACACGATCCCTCTCATGTAGGGTCATTATTTCCTTCTTAAAGTAAATAAAACAGGCGGAGCGGCATAGCGGCTTACCCAGGGCCTCTGCCAGGCAGCTGGAACCAGTATGCTGACCCACACAACTCTATCGGCCTTGGGACAGGGACACACCATGGGAGCACAGTCCCTTCTCTGAAGAGTTGAGAAATGGCACCAGAACTCCACGTGGCAGACACACGGGGTGGCATGGAGGGCACGGGGCATGGAGGAGGTGGCTGAGGGGCCAGCGGGCTCTGCCCAATGGGGAGAAGGGAGAGGGCTCAGCAGCAGGCCCTGGGCAAAAGCATGACCTGACACTGTAGAGGCGACTAGTGGGCTCAGGCCTGGGCACTGGGGTTTCTCCCCAGCCAGCACCACTCCCATGACCCGAGTTCAGCCACATGTGATTCAATCACTCATTGAAGTATGATTTATTTCCACAGGGAAGGAATCAGAAGTCAACATATATAGGAGCCAAATAAGATTATTTCTACGCAACATCACTTCTCTGCATGTCTGTTTGGCTGTGTGGGTGTGTGTCTAACTATGTGCACACACATGGGGCAACTGGCATGCACAAAACCTAAGCATGTGTTTGATTGCAGGGCACACGTCTCCGTGTTGATGTGTGTGCATATGACCCACATGTGTGCCATACATTTATATGGGTACTGCTGTGCCTCCCTCCATTAACATTTGGCCCCCACCTCTGTGCTAAAGGCTGGCTTCTTCAGTGGAAGAGCTTGTTCATGGTCCTGTTCCCACACCAAAAGTCCTGGTCCCCGATGGTGTCAAAGCTGGCTGAGACAATGGCCCCCAAATACCAAAGGCCACTCACAACTAGACAGGTGCATGTGGTGGCCTCACCTGAACACTGTCCGGGGGGGAGGCAGAGGACAAAGTGGCCCTGCTGGAGCCACAACGCATCCCCAGGTGGCCAGAGGTGAGTCAGGCATGGCCTCTGATAGCAGAGGTACCAGTGCAGGAGATCGAGCAGCTACAGCATCCCTGGGAACTGCTCCAGGACCGTGGAAGTGCTGCAGGGCAGGTCCTATGCAGAGGACACTCAGGGCACTGGCCTGAGACCAACCCTGGCCCACCATCTCTCACTGTGTGAGTCCAGTCAAGTGGCCACATGCCTGAGCCTCAGCTGTAAGGACACCAGGAGTAAGCAAGAGGGTGCATGAAGAACCCTGGGCACTCGGCAGACCCTGACAAAGGCCACTTCCTTCCATTTCTCCCTGCCTGCCGCAGGAGACTTGTGAATCCAGACCACAGACACAAGGGCCTCCAGGGGTAACCCAGTGCTGATGTTCAGGGTCCCTCCCCAGATTGCTTAGCAGCTTGGAGGAGTCAGTAGGTCAGTAGGATGGCAACGGTCCTAGGAGTCAAATCTGGCTTTACATCTGCCGCTTTGGCAGGCATAGACCTTGAGCAAATTATCCAATCCTCTGTGCCTGTTTCCTCAGCATAAAATGTGGTGCAACAAGAGAGATTTTCCAAAAATAACCCTGGGGCTCCCTCCAGGTTGCCGGAACAATGAGCCAGGTGGGAGCAAGCCCAGTGGTAGAGGATTAGCCAAGCTCAGCTTCCTGCCAGACCACAGCCTCCAGGTGCTGGGCAGCTCCTATAAACAGCTGGTACCCCAAAGCCAGACCACTCAATGCCAAACATGTCTGCTTATGCCTACCAGCAAGGCTGCTCTCACACTTGCCCTACTGGAGGAATATCAGCAGGGCAGGGCTCCCTCCACTGGAACAAATCATCATCCTGGCCTTAGCACCCAACCCACTGGAAAGATAGGGGGATCAGGGAACACACGCCTTCTCTTCTCTGGCTTCTCTTCTCTTCTTAGCCAACATGAATGCTCCTAGCAAGATGTATTCCTTAGTGCCTATGGAGTGACATCTTGCAACTGGCCTTGACCCAGGCATGCAGGCTCTGCAGTGACAGCACAGTGTGCTGAGCAGAGCACAGCAATGGACAGGGCAGGTCCCCACAGCAGGGGCTGGGCTCTGTCTCTCAGCCAACAAACGCTCTTGCAGCTGTAAGGACTATGATGTGCCAGGTCTGTCTAGGGCAGGTGACAGGGCAGGGCATAGAACAAACAAACCCTTGGCCCTCATGGGGCTTACACTCTAGTGAGATGGGACAGGCAGTAAACACACAGATTAAGCCTATTAGATCGTCTTAAGTTCTTAGGGGAGAAAACACAGTGGGGAATGCTAGCACAGTAAATGTTAATATCCATCTATCATCAAGGACTCATCTCAGTGAAATAATATTTTGGGGAGCCCTGCATTTGCCACTGGCCTGCATGTCCAACTGGCCAGAGTACAGTCCCCTATAGCTTCAGATCAACAGCACTGGGGAAAGTGGGACCTCACCTAACACAGATGGCCTGACTCTATACTCAAACGCCAAAGTGCAGAGGGATCCTCTAATTTGGTAGCACAGCGAAGCAGTATGATGTCCTAGTTATTCCCGTTCCCATTTGTAAATCAGTATGCTAAACGGTGCTGCTTTCGTGAGCTGGTGAAAAATGCACTGGAAATGTATTCTCCCACACACACATAACGTTGATTTACTGTTTCAATTAATCTCGATTCTTCCTCTTCCACAATTTAGGTGGCCTCTTCTTACACAAGTCATCTTTGGAGCTTAAATGAGCACAAGCGTAAACATCAGTTAATTTATCTGTTTTCACTGTAGACGATTTCATATCCCTGAAGTGTCTCTCAATCCCCTTTATGGGCTAGCAGAAGGGCTCCCCAGCCAGCACCTGGGGTGACGGTCCCTCACTGCATGGTCAATGAGGGCATCCATCATGTTGTGTCTTGCCTTCTTTGAGAGGCCATAATTCAGGTACCCAGGTAAAAGAAAAGCAGGCATTTCCCCCACTGAAGGGAGTGTTGAGCCTGGGCAACCAGGAAGCGGGACAGGAAGAGGCAGAGAGAGCCTTACAGAGGAGCAGGGAGCCAGCAGCTAGCAGCTGTGCCTAATGTGGTCATGCCCCACTCAGCATGGAAGTTTCATGTACACAGACACAGCTGACCCTATGTCAGCACAAGGACTTGTTCTGTGCTCTGGAGGAAAGTATTTGAAACCCCGACCTTAACTACTTTCTGGATCATGGGGGAAACTTGAGGCAGGGCAGTCCATGTAGGTTAATGAAGAGAGTCCCATGGCCCATTTCCCACTTGGTGGGGACAGCTGGGAGGACACTGCAGACAGGAAGGAAAACTGACCTGCCCGACAGGCCTGCAGTGTGGAGACACTTGAAGAATGAACTGAAGAAGATGTTTGCTCTATGGGCACCCACCCTTGAGTACTGTGGTAGAGACAATGATCAGACACAAACCCACAGTCTCCTGGGACAGCTGCATCCCTCCCCACCTCCACCTCCACTGACTCTAGCTGGGATTATTGCAGCAGCATCCTGGCTGGCCCCTTGCCCAAGATCTGACAGCTTCTTGACCTTCCCTTCAGCCAATCTCTCCCCTCCCTCACACCCTTCAATGGCTTCTTGTCACCTCAAGATAAAGTCCAAATTCTTGATGGTTTTGATGACCTTTCTGACGTTGCCTCTTGACCTCTATTCCCCATCCCTGCCCTGAGGTTCAGCCTCACTGAGGTCACTGAGGGGCATGCAGTCATCAGGACAGTCCAGGCCTCCAGGGACCTGCTGGCCATGGCTCAGGTCAAAAAAACTCTCCCCACCCCCTCTTGTGTCTGACCAACTCAAACCCACACTCAAGGTCTGATCTTAGTCATGACATCTAGGGTGACCATGCCCTGAAACCACCTTCTTCCAACTGTCTCCTTGAACTTGGTGCTCTCCCTGGATATTCAGCTCTCACCTGGGCTTTCCGGTCCTGCACTGTCATCTAGTTACTTCTCTCTCTCGGTTACCACACTGAGCTCCTTTAGAACAGAGACAGTGCCTTCCTACTGCCACATCCCCAGCACTAGCACAGCCAGGCACATGACCAGCATGCCACAACACCTGCTGAAGGAAGGAATGGATGGGTGGATGGACGGATGGATGGATGGATGGATGGATGGATAATAAAAACCATGAATGCTTAAAAGGACTGGCCGAGTTACTCACTATTGGGAAACTAAGGCTTTGAGTCTCAATGACCCCAAAATTGAAACATTATTTTATGTATTATATTAGGAGATATGAGTTCTTATTCAAGCTCTGCAATTGACTTGCCGGTTGATACTGGCCAAGCCACTTCCCTGCTATGGACACAGTTTTCTCAAATGAATATAATGCACTGATTCCCAAGTCCTATAAAATGGTGGACTGAAATAACCTTTAAACCTTTCTACTACTACAAAAATCAAGAAGTACTAGATTAAGAACAACAATTTTTAAATGCATAACTGAGCTCATAAGAAATAAGACAAGTCTTTGCATGCCAGAAACAAAAAGAGAGCTAAAGTCTACACCCTGAAGTATTTAAGCTGATGCTGTGACTGCCCAGTTAGTGGGTTGGGAGGGTTTTGGAACCAGTTAATTAGAGGCTCAAGTATTAATATCTACAAAGGACCCAGGAACATAAAGATGACACAATTTTTTAAAGTACAGAGTTTTGAAAGGTACACAAATAGAAATTCCTAAAATGAAAAATATATTAATTTTAATTAAAAATCCAAATGGACAGGGCTCCTGGGTGGCTCAGTCATTAAGCTTCTGCCTTCCACTCAGGTCATGATCCCAGTGTTCTGGGATCAAGCCCCACATCGGGCTCCCTGCTCAGCAGGAAGCCTGCTTCTCCCTCTCCCACTCCCCCTGATTGTGTTCCCTCTCTCGCTGCCTCTCTTTCTGTCAAATAAATAAATAAAATCTTTTTTAAAAATCTAAATGACAGGTAAGCGTCTGCCTTGGGCTCAGGTCATGATCTCAGGGTCCTGGGATCGAGTCCCACGTTGACCTCCCTGCTCAGTCAGGAGTCTGCTTCTCTTTCTCCACTCATGCTCACTCTCTCTCGCTCTCTTTCACACGAATAAATAAAATCTTTTTAAAAATAAAATAAAGATTTTTAAAAATCCAAATGGATGGGTTCAATAGTAAATTAGATAATTTAAAAAGAAAAATAGTAAACTGGAAGAAAGATCTGAGAAAGATAATCAGAATGAAGATCAAAAGATGACAAATATTACAAAGAGGTTGAAATATGGGGTAGAATGGGTGAAGGTCCAGCATCCACTTAATAGATGTTCTAGAAGGAGAGCAAAGATAGAATGGAGGAGATGCAATTTTTGAAAAGAAAATGGCTGAGAATTTTCTCAAAAATAAAAAAATGAATCTTCAGATTCATAAATCACAAGTTTTAAGTAAGGTTAAAAAAATTCCTAAACTAGACATATTGTAGCAAAACTGATAAACAGCAAAGACAAAGGAAAAACATAAAATCAAGTAGAGAGAAAAGACAGATTACTAGCAAAATGAACAAAAATTATATTCACAGCAAACCTCAAAGTAAAAATTGAGGACTGATGATTGTGGACTATCCTAAATGTTGACAAACAAACAAACAAACAAAAACCACTACCATCCTAGTCTCCTATACTGAGTTAAACAATCATTCCTGACTGATAAGAGAATAAAGATATTTGCAAGTGAAGACTGAGATGACTTATCACTCACATACCCACTGGAAATGACTCCTAAAAGAAAGAGATTACACAGAAGAAATAGCAAATGAAGTAAATATAAATAACTGTTTACTATAAAAATAATGATGATGAACTGGAGAATATAAAAAGAATGAGCTAAACTACTGGACAATGATAGATGAGAATGGATGGGGGTAGTAGGAGGTAAACATTCGAAGAATTCAGTGTCAATTAGGAGGAAAATTTGACTTTATTAAGCCTGGTATGCAGACTTAACAGTAAGCACTAGAATGTATAATCTCCAAGTCAGAGAAGGAAGAGGGTTAAAAAATTTTTGATCAATACAATATAAAGAGCAAGGGATAAAAATACACATTTTTTTTAAAGGCAAGAAAATGGGTGAAGGGGAGTGGGACAGATGGGCTTCCAGTTATGGAATTAGTAAGTCATGGGGATGAAAAGTCCAGCATAGGGAATATAGTCAATGATATAATAACATTGCATAGTGACAGATGGTGGTTACACTTGTGGTGTGCATAACATAGTGTATAGAGTTGTGAAATCACTGTGTTTGTACATGTGAAACTAATGTAACATAGTGTGTCAACTATATTGAAAAAAAAAATGTTTTTAAATAGCCAAGATATGGAGGCAAACAAAGGGTCCAACAATAGATGAATGGATAAGGAAGAAGTGGTATATATACAATGAAATATTACTCAACTGTGAAAAAGAATGAGATCTTGCCATTCACATGGATGGACCTAGAGGGTACTATCCTGACTAAAACAAGTCAGACTGAGAAAGACAAATACCATATGATTTCACTTTATGTGGAATCCAAAATACAAAACAAACAAACAAAACAACAGAAAGCAGAATCCAACCTATAAATACAGAGAACAAACTGATGGTTGCCAGATGATGGGCAAAATGTGTGAAGGGAAGTGGGAGATAGAGGCCTCCAGTTATGGAGTGAATAAACCACGGGAATAAAGGTAGACCACAGGGAATATAGTCAATGGTACTGTGATAGCGTTGTGTGGTGATAGATGGTTGTTACACTTGCAGTGAGCACAACACAACATATAGAGAAGTTGAATCATTATGCTGTACATCTGAAACTAATGTAACATCAAGTGTCAAATACACTGAAATTCTTTTTAAAAAAATTTTTAACAAAAAGACAAGAGAACTGTCAGTCTGGACAAGATGGCACAGAGCCATTTCTTCCTGCTTCTCCCCACTGAGTACAACTACAAACCCCGGAAATAACAAAAAACAACCAAGGAGAATTCTGAATGATGGAAAGAGGAAGGGAAACTAGCTTAGGACTCCAAACTAGGACTGGGCATCTTATATCCCTCCTCCCAACAGAAGACAACCCAGGCCTGGCATTTCTTTCCCAACCCCCAACCCCATATGACAGACGGCACAGGTAGGCTCATGCTTCCTCCAGTTGGAACGGGAATCCTTCCAACACCACCGAGCAAGCCCAGCACCACCAGCAAGGGAATCAATCAGGAGCCCCACTGACAATAAGTGGCTAGGACTCTCCAACCCCAACTGAGATATACTGGGGTATCTTGGAGGCACCAGCAAGAGGGGCCCAGTTACAACAAGCAGCCCAGTTTAAGAAATCTCTTCATGCCTGGGAGCCTGAGACTATCCTCCCCACCAGATGGCCCAGGAGCAGGGATGAAGGACAGGGAAGTGCAGACAAGAAGGCTTCCACCACAACAAATGACCTAGGCAAAGAAGCCTCTTTGTGCCCTTGAGCTACAGACTCCCCTCCTTGACTGGGAGACACCGATACTGCTGGGGGGGGAAACACTAAACATGGACCTGAGATGCCTCTCCTCACCCTACCCACCTGCGTAGAGCCATGGAGGCAGCTGAGTACCAGGAGCAAGAGACATTCTGCCACCGTTAGTGCCCCAGCCCTGAAAACTTCTTTGCCTCCCTCTATGGACCTGAGATTCTACTTTCTGACCCAAAGACATCAAGGTAGCTGGGGGGCATCCACAGACACAATAAGTGCACAGCTCAGGAGGTCCTTTCAACCCTGCACAGATGGACCCCACCAAAAAACACACAGTCGGAGAAACTTCTCTGTCCCCAGAAACTTGGGGCTCCTCTCCCCAGTCCCTCAACCTGGACAACCCCCTGCCCCCCCACCCCCCCACCCCCCGCTAAACAAAGTACCACCATGGGCCAGCAGAAGCCCCATCAACACCAGATAAATCAATCAGAACAAAATATCACTTCCAAGATTCTGAAAATTCAACTGCCACTGAAACCACAACCAACAAAAAGCAGGCCAAGACCTGTGCACTAAACATAACTAGAAGATTTACTAGAACCCGGGGGTGGAGTCAAGATGCCGAAGAAGTAGGGAGACCCTAGGCTTGCCTCCTCCCTTGAACACAGCCAGATAAATATCAAATCATTCTGAACACCCAGGAAATTGATCTGAGGACTGAGAGAGTAAAAATGCACAACCAGAGCTGAAAAGAAACACCATCTCATGGAAGGTAGGAGAGTTGATTTGGGGGAGAAAAGAGCTGCAGGTGCTGTGATGGGGAGGGAGCCCTGGTCACGGAAAGAGGAGCAAGAGAGAATGAGTGGAAGTGCGTGCAGGGAATTGCACAAGAAAAACTGTTCCCCAAAACCTTTGACTGGGAAGAGGAGAGGGGTAAACTACCACAAGTTTTTATAAACAGCAGACAGCGAGCAGAGAAATTTTGGAGGTCTGAGACGCTACCAGAGTCCCACCTGGTGGGCTTTGCAGTGCTCAAGCGGGGAAGGAGGGCAGAGACCTGGGAGTAAGCAGTGTGGTCACACGAGGAGAAGCAGTTCCCTGCTTGGAGCGCATCTGGGAGAGGGGGCATGACCTTTCCAGGGGGCAAAAGACCCAGCCAGAGCCACTGAGCTGCCCCGTTCACTAACATGGAAACGGGGATGCTGGCTGAGGGCAGAGAGCCTTGCTGCTGGCTTTCTGCTGTGTGTTACCATAAATCTGAACTGCTGAGCGGTCACACAACCGATTTCTGGGACAAACCCGAAAATGGCCACAGCACAGCGAGACCTTCTCTCAGAGGATCAATGTGGGTCAGCGCCGCACAGATCTAAAATTTGGAGTTTTGAAACCAAGCCGTGCACCTGAAATAAAACACAAGGATACTATGTCACCTGGCAGGCAGACAGCTCAGACACAGGCACAGTGAAGGCAGGGATCTGACAAAAGCAGAGGACACAAGAAAAGTGATTGTTTGCTCTTCTGTGAGGGCTTCCAGAAGAGTGGCAGGCCCGAGATTCCCACTCCCGGAAGAGAGAGCTGGGTGAGGCCATTTTTGCCCTGCCCATCAGCGCTGACCAATTTCAGGGAGCAAAACAGCACCACCTAGTGGAGACTGGAGCTACTTATACCACGCCCGCCCCCCTGCGCCCGGCAGGTGCACCTCCAGGAGGGCAAGTCCACCTCAGAATCAGTGCAACAGATCCCTCCCTCAGAGGACCAGCACAAACCCCCAGCCAGAACCAAGCCTTCTGATCATAGAGTACTGCAAAACTTCAGCTTTGGGGAACAGTTTTTCTTGTGCAATTCCCTGCACGCACTTCCACTCATTTTCTCTTGCTCCTCTTTCCGTGACCAGGACCAGGGAAAATAGGATCTTGCCTCCTTTTTAATTTAATTTTATTATTACAATTTTTATTTTTAATTTTATTTTATTATTTTTATTTATTTATTTATTATTTTTTAATTTTTTGGATCTAGCTTCTTTAACAAGCAGACCAAAACACCCCTAGGATCCAGCTTCCTTTTTTTTTTTTTTTTTTTTAGACAAAATGACAAGACAGAGGAATTCACCCCAAAAGAAAGAACAGCAAGAAAAAACAGCCAGGGATTCAATCAATACAGACATAAGTAAGATGTCTGAACTGGAATTTAAAACAATAATTAGGACAGAGGAGAGTTAAGATAGTTGGTCTCATCCTTCAAATACAACTAGATAGTTATCAAATCATTCTGAATACCCGGGAAATCAATCAGAGATATGAGAAAACAAATGCTGCAAGTCAACCAGTAGAAAAGCGACCACAGTTTCGAAGGTAGGAGGTGGGGAGATTGAATCTGGTGGGATATAGCTGAGGATGTGGTGGAGGGGAGGCAGCCTCTTAAGGAGGCTGCCACAAAGTATAAGCAGCAGAATGCAAAATCAGAACTTTTAAAAGTCTGCTACAATGAGGGATGCTACTGGCTTAAAGGTGCTCAGGTGGTGAAGCGGGTGGAATCCAGGTGTGACAGCGTGGTCGGAGGATCCCTGGGGTCACAAGAAGAATGGAGGTGCCTGAGTGAGGCAGAGCTCCCAGGCATAGGAGCAGGGAAGCCAGCTGAGAACAGCGTGTCTAGGTGCTCTTTCTGCTCTGTGTCCCCACAAACTGTGAACCGCTGCGAGGTCTTGCGACTGGTTTCCTGGGAGGGGTCCAGCAAAAGGCAGAAGCATGTGGAGACACCCCCGCCCCTTCCCTAGGAGGAGCAGCACGGATCCGAACCACAGGAGTCCCTAAAATTTGAAGTTTTAAACTCAGTTGCATGCCAGAGATTTAAAAAAAAAAAAAAGCTCAGTCACAGTCTGGGTGAACACAGAGTTCTGTCAGAAACCAGGGAGACAAGAGTGATTGATTGCTTTTCTGTGAGGGCTCACTGAAGAGTGGGGGGTGCGAATTTTCAGCTCCAGGGTTAGAGAGCAAGGCCCAGCCATATTCATCCCACCCATCAGTGGGTGAAGGAAAGCCTACAGGGAGCAAACTGGCGCCACCAAGTGGAATCTGGAGCCAATTACACCTCTCTGCACGCTGGAGGCACTTTTCCACTAGGGCAAGTCCACCTAAGAATCAGTGCAACAGGCCCCTCCCCCAGAAGACCAGCACAACTTGATCCTGTCAAGTTTACTGATCATAGAGGGCTCCGAAACTTCAGCTTTTAGGGAAAACATATGCATTCTTTGTATTTATATTCTTTAGTCTTCTAGTATTATTTTTTTGGTTATTTTCTTATTTTTTTCAATTCCTTTTTTTATTCTTTTTTAATTTTTATTTTTATATATAGTTTACTTATATACATATTATTTTTTGTTTCCTTTCATTCTGTTTCATTTTATTATACATATTTTTTTTTCTTTCTTATTTTGGGATCTAGTTCCTTATAACAAACAGACCAAAACACACACAGGATCTAGTGGGGTTTTCTGTGGTGGTTTTGTTTTGTTTTGTTTTGTTTTTCTGTTGTGGTTGTTGTAGTTGTTTTCTCTTTCATTCTTTTCTTTTCTGGACAAAATGACAAAATGGAAAAATTCACCCCAAAAGAAAGAACAGGAAATAGTACTCACTGCCAGGGATTTAATCAATATGGATATAAGGAAGATGTCTGAACTAGAATTTAAAACAGCGATTATAGGGGATGGAGGCAAGATGATGGAAGAGTAGGGGACCTCGTTTCATCTGGTCCTTTGAACTTAGCTAGATAATTTTCAAATCATTCTGAACACCTGTGAATTCAACCTGAGATGTAAGAAAAGAATTGGTGGAATTCTACAAATAGAAAAGTGACCACTTTTTGCAAGGTAGGAGGTGCGGAGAAGTGAATCTGAGGGGATATATCAGAAGATGATAAATGGTGGGAGGAGGAGCCTCTGTAGGCCAGCTACTGGAAAGTGATTATAGCCCCAGAGCACAAAATCGGAACTTTTAGAAGCCAGCTCCTATGAGGAGCAGGTGGCAAAGAGGGGCAGAATCCAAGGTGGGACAGTGTGGTCTCAGGATCCCCAGGGACACAGAAAGAACAGGGGTGCCTGAGCCGGCAGAGTTCCAAGCATTAGAGCAGGGAAACTGGGATGGGGCTCTCAGCTTGGTTTACCATAACCGCCAACGTTGGCACTATAGAGTGACCACTCTCCATGTGGGGGCCCTGTAAAGGGCAGAAACACGGCCACCCTCCACCATACCCGGGAGGATCAGCGTGGGTGCACACCGCAGGAGTCTGCAGAGGTAGGTGCACACAAAAGTGAAGACTGCTCTTCCCTGAGGGTTTACTGAAGAGAGGGGGCTGCGAACTTTCAGCTTACGGGTTGGAGATCAGGGCGTAGCCATTATTATTTTTATCCACTAAAGCAGTGGGGAAAGCCTTCAGGGAACAAAAATCAGATGGAACAAGAAAAGGAGCTTACACTGAGCCTGGGCCCCTGGCAAGGGGCAGTGCAACTCCAGCCAGGCAAAGACACTTGAGAATCAGGGCTGCAGGCCCCTCCTCCAGAAGACCAGCTGGAAGAACGGGCAAATACCAAGTTTATGGAGCACACAAAACTGCAAAACTCCAGGGCTAGCAGAAAATAGAATATAGAATTCAAAATTTTTTCTCATGATTCTTTAGTCTTTCAGTTTAAAATTTTCCTTTTCTTTCTTTTTTTCCTTTTCAACTAGTTTCTTATTTTATCAATTTTTTGTTTTTAAGTCCTTTTTTATTTATTTTTTTATTTATTTGAGAGAGAGAGAGGGCAAGGGGGAGAGGGTCAGAGCGAGAAGCAGACTCCCCACTGAGCAGAGAGCCCCATGCGGGACTTGATCCTGGGACTCCAGGATAGTGATCTGAGCTGAAGGCAGTCACTTAAATGACTGAATGACCCAAGCACCCTAAGTCCTTTTTTTAACTCTCATTTTTATATTCACATTTTATATATATATTCTTCAATTTTGGCTTCCTTTCACTGTATTCAATTTCATATATATATAAGTTTTGTTTTCTATACAATTTTGAGATTTAGTGTTTTCTAACACAGAGACCAAAATACACCCAGGACCAAGTGTTTCATGCTGTTTTGTCCATCTGGGAGATTATATTCTCTTCTTTTTCCTTTTTTTTTTTTTTTTTTGTTTCTGACCTCTTCAGATTTGTCTAGTGTATATTTTGCTTGGGTCACGGTTGATATTTTTGATCTTGTTCTCTTGTTCATCCATTCTTCTCTGGGCAAAATGACTAGAAGGAAAAATTCACAACAAAGGAAAGACCAGAGGTAATACTCTCTACCGTAGATCTAATCACTATGGATGTAGTAAAATGTCAGAGCTGGAATTCAGGATAATGATTATGAAGTTACTAACTGGGCTTGAAAAAAGCATAAAAGACACAGAGAATCTCTTAGTGCAGAAATAAAATCTAATCAGGCCAAAATTAAAAATGCTTTAACTGAGATGCAGTCTAAATCGGATGCTCTAACACCTAAGGTAAATGAGGCAGAAGAGAGAGTCAGTGACATAGAAGACAAGAAGATGGAAAGGAAAGCAGATGAGGAAAAGAGAGAAAAACTGACATAGAAGACAAGAAGATGGAGAGAAAAGAAGATGAGGAAAAGAGAGAAAAACAACTAATAGACCATGAGGGGAGACTTTGAGAAATCAGTGATACCATAAAGCAAAACAATATTAGAATTACTGGGGTCCCAGGGGAAGAAGAAGGAGAGGGAGGGACAGAAGGTATATTTGAGCAAATCACAGCTGAGGACTTCCCTAATCTGGGAAAGGAAACAGGTATTCAAGTCCAACAGGTAGAGAGAACACACCTCAAAATTAGTAAAAATAGATCAACACCCCAACATATAATAGTGAAGCTTGCAAATTTCAGAGATAAAAAGAAAATCCTGAAAGCAGCTCAAGGCAAAAGCTCCTTAACCTACAATGGTAGAAACATTAGACTGGCAGCAGGACTATCCACAGAGATCTGGCAGACTTGAAAGGGCTGGCATGATATATTCAGGGTACTAAATGAGAAAAACATGCAGCCAATAATACTTTATCTAGCAAGGCTGACATTCAGAATGGAAGGAGAGATAAAGAGCTTCCAGGACAAACAGAAACTAAAATAATTTGTGATCACTAAACCAGCCCTGCAAGAAATATTAAAGGGGATCCTGTAAGCAAAGAGAGAGTAACATACCCCAAAAGTAACATACACCAGAAAGAAACAGAGACAGTCTACAGAAACAGGGACTTCACAGGTAATACAATGGCACTAAATTCATATCTTTCAAAAGTCACTCTGAATGTAAATGGACTAAATGCTCCAATCAGAAGACACAAGGTAACAGAGTGGATAAAAAGCAAGACCCATCATAGGCTGAGACTCATTTTAGACCTAAAGAGACCTCCATATTGAAAGTGAGGGGGCAGAGAACCATTTATCATGCTAATGGACCTCAAAAGAAAGCTGGGGTAACAATCCTCATGTCAGACAAATTAGATTTTAAACCAAAGACTGTAGTAAGGGATGAAGAGGGACACTGTATCATACTTAAAGGGTCTATTCAACAAGAAGATCTAAAAATTATAAATATGTATCCTCCTAACTTGGGAGCAGCCAATTATATAAACCAATTAATAACCACATTAAAGAAACACATTGATAATAATACAATAATACTAGGGGACTTCAACACCTCACTCACAGCAATGGACAGATCATCTAAGCAGAAGATCGATAAGGAAACAAGGGCTTTGAGTGACACACTGGACTAGATGGACCTCACAGATAGATAAGGAGCATTCCATCCTAAAGCAACAGGATATACCTTCTTCTCAAGTCCATATGGAACATTCTCCAGAATAGATCACATACTGGGTCACAAATCAAGTCTCAACTGGTACAAAAAGATTGAGATAATACTATTCATATTTTCAGACCACAATGCTATGAAACTTGAAGTCAACCACAAGAAGAAATTTAGAAGGAACATAAATACATGGAGGTTAAAGAAAGTCCCACTAAAGAATGAATGGATCAACCAGAAAATTAAAGAATTAAAATATACATAGAGGCAAATGAAAATGAAAACATGACAGTTTAAAATCTTTGGGGTGCAGCAAGGTGCTCTTAAGAGGGAAGTAATGGCAATATAGTCCTTCCTCAAGAAGCAAGAAAAGTCTCAAATACATAATCTAACGTTACACCTAAAGAAGCTGGAAAAAAAAAAAAAAAAAAGAAAAAAAAGGCCTAAATCCAACAGGAAAAAAAAAAAAAAAAAAATCAGAACAGAAAACAATGAAAAAAAAAAGGAAAAAAAAAAAAAAAAAAACAGTAAAAGAGATCAATGAAACTATGAGCTGGTTCTTTGAAAGGATTAATAAGATCAATAAATCCCTAGCCAGGCTTATCAAAAAGAAAAGAGAAAGGGGGCGCCTGGGTGGCTCAGTTGGTTAAGCGACTGCCTTCGGCTCAGGTCATGATCCTGGAGTCCCTGGATCGAGTCCCGCATCGGGCTCCCTGCTCGGCGGGGAGTCTGCTTCTCCCTCTGACCCTCCCCCCTCTCATGTACTCACTCTCTCTCATTCTCTCTCTCTCAAATAAATAAATAAAATCTTTAAAAAAAAAAAAGAAAAGAGAAAGGACCCAAATTAATAAAATCATGAATAAAAGAGGAGACATCTCAACCAACACCACAGAAATACAAACAATTATAAGAGAATATTATGAGCAATTAAATGCCAACAAATTAGGCAATCTGGAAGAAATGGATGCATTCCTACAAACATATAAACTACCAATACTGAAAAAGGAAGACATAGAAAACCTGAACAGACCCATAAACAGCAAAGAAATTGAAGCAGCCATCAAAAATCTCCCAACAAACAAGAGTCCAGGGCCGAATGGCTTCCCAGGGGAAATCAACCAAACATTTAAAAACAAATTAATACCTATTCTTCTGAAGCTGTTTCAGAAAATAGAAATGGAAGGAAAACATCCAAACTCATTTTATGAGGCCAGCATTACCTTGATCCCAAAACCAGACAAAGACCCCACTAAAAAGGAGAATTACAGAACAATATTCTGATGAACATGGATGCAACAATTCTCACCAAGGTACTAGCCAATAAGATCCAACAGTATATTAAAAGGATTATTCACTATGACCAAGTGGGATTTATTCCTGGGCTGCAAGGGTGGTTCAACATTCACAAATCAATCAACGTGATACATCACATCAACAAAAGAAAGGACAAGAACCATATGATCCTCTTAATTGATGCAGAAAAAGTATTTGATAAAATATAGTATCCCTTCTTGATAAACCCCCCCCCAACATATAGGGATATAGGGAACATACCTCAACATCATAAAAGCCATATAGAAAAGACCCATAGTGAATATCATCCTCAACAAGGAAGAACTGAGAGTTTTTCCACTAAGGTCAGGAACACGACAGGTATGTCCACTCTCACCATTGTTGTTCAACATAGTACTGGAAGTCCCAGCCTCAGCAATCAGACAACAAAAAGATAAAAGGCATCCAAATCTGCAAAGAAGACAAACTTTCACTCTTCACAGATGACATGATACTCTATCTAGAAAACCAAACCCAAAAATTGCTAGAACTGATACATGAATTCTGCAAAGTCCCTGGATATAAAATCAATGCACAGTAGTCTGTTGCATTTCTATACACCAATAATGAAGCAACAGAAAGAGAAATAAAGGAATCAATCCCATTTACAATTGCACCAAAAACCATACGATACCTAGGAGTAAACCTAATCATAGAGGTAAAAGATCTGTACTCTGAAAACTATAGAACACTTATGAAAGAAGTTAAGGAAGACACAAAGAAATGGAAAAACATTCCACACTCATGGATTGGAAGAACAAATATTGTTAAAATGTCTATGCTATCCAAAGCAATCTACACTTTCAGGGCAATCCCTATCAAAGTACCATCAACATTTTCACAGAGCAGGAAAAGACAATCCTAAAATTTGTATGGAACCACAAAGACACCCAAATAGCCAAAGCAATCCCAAAAAAGAAAACCAAAGCTGGAAGCATCACAACTCTGGACTTCAAGCTCTATTACAAAGCTGTAATCATCAAGAAAGTATGGTACTGGCACAAAAACAGACACATAGATCGATGGAAGAGAACAGAGAACCCAGAAATGGATCTTCAACTCTATGATCAATTAATCTTCAACAAAGCAGGAAGAAATATCCGATGGAAAAAAAGACAGTCTCTTCAACAAATGGTGTTGGGAAAATTGGACAGGAACATGCAGGAAAATGAAACTGGACCACTTTCTTACACCATATACAAAAATCAACTCAAAATGGATGAAGGACTTCAATGTGAGACAGGACTCCATCAAAATCCTAGAACACAGGGAGCAACCTCTCTGACCTCAGCTGCAGCAACTTCTTGCTAGACACGTCTCCAAAGGCAAGAGAAACAAAAGCAAAAATGAATTATTGGAACTTCATCAAGAAAAAAACTTTGGCGCAGCAAAGGAAAACAGTCAACAAAACTAAAAGGCAACTTACAGAATGGGAGAAGATATTTGCAAATAACATATCAGATAAAGGGCTAGTATCCAACATCCAAAAAAAACTTATCAAACTCAACACCCAAAAAAACAACAAATCTAGTCAAGAAATGGGCAGAAGGCATAAACAGACATTTCTCCAAAGAAGACATACAAATGGCCAACAGACACCTGGAAAAATGCTCAACATCACCAGGCGTCAGGGAAATACAAATCAAAACCACAATAAGATACCACCTCCCACCAGTCAGAATAGCTAAAATGAACAAATCAGGAAAAAACAGATGGTGAGCATGCAGAGAAAGGGAAACACTCTTACACTGTTGGTGGGAATGCAAACTAGTGCAGCCACTCTGGAAAACGCTATGGAGGTTCCTCAAAAAGTTAAAAATAGAGCTACCCTATGACTGAGGATTTGCACTACTGGGTATTTACCCATAGGATACAAATATAGTGATTTGAGGGGCACATGCACCCCAATGTTTATAGCAGCAATGTCCACATAAGCCCAGATATCCATCAACAGTTGAATTGATAAAAAACTGTAGTGTATATATATACATATATACATACACACAAAGGAATATTTCTCAGCCATCAAAAAGGATGAAATCTTGCCATTTGCAATGACGTGGATGGAAAGTCACTGAGTATTATGCTAAGTGAATAAGTCAACCAGAGAAAGAAAAAAACCATATGATTTCACTCATGTGTGGAATTTAAGAAAGAAAACAGATGAACATAGGACAAGGGAAGGAAAAATAAAATAAGATGAAAACAGAGAGGGATGCAAACCATAAGAGACTCTTAACTATAAGAAACAAACTGAGGGTGCTGGAGGGGAGATGGGTGGGGGGCTGGGGTAATTGGGTAATGGGCATTAAGGAGGGCACTTAATATAATGAGCACTGGGTGTTATATGCAACCGATGAGTCACTAAATTCTACCCCTGAAACTAATAATATACTATATGTTATTAAGGAGGGCACGCCTTATGTTGTGTTGTGTTGATGAGCACTAGGTGATATATGCAACTAATGAATCATTGAACACTACATCAAAACTAACAATGAACTATATGCTGGTAACTGAACATAATAAAAAAATTGAATTTAAACAAAAAATTTTAAAGAAATAAAATAAAACAATTAGAAGGATTCTAATTGGGCTTGAAATAAAGCCTACAGGACACTAGAGGATCCCTTACTGCAGAAATAAAAGACCTAAAATCTAGTCAGACCAAAATTAAAAATCTCAAGTAAATAATTTAACTTTACATCTAAAGCAACTAGAAGAAGAAAACATGATTCCCCAAGTTAGTAGAAGGAAAATAATAAAAATCAGAGTGGAAATCAATGAAATAGAGACTAACAGTAGAAAAGATCAATGAAACTAAGAGGTGGTTCTCTGAAAATAGAAACAAAATTGACAAACCTTTAGGTAGACTAACAAAAAAAAGAGAGAGAGAGAGAAGGTTCAAATAAAATCAGGAATGAAAGAGACATTACAACTGATACCACAGATCCAAAGGATCATAACAGACTACTATGAATAATTATATGCCAACAAATTGGACAATCTAGAAGAAATGGATAAATTCTTTAAAAGGTACAATCTTCCAAGACTGACTCATGAAGAAATAGAAAATCTGAATAGACTGATTACTACTAAAGAGATTGAGTCAGTAATCAAAAAAGGCCCAACAAACAGAAGTCCAGGATCAGATGGTTACACTGGTGAATCCCACCAAACATTGAAAGGAGATTTAATACCTATCCTTCTCAAACTCTTTCAAAAAATTAAAGAGGAGTAAATGCTTCCAAACTCATTTCACAAAGCCAGCATTACCCTAATACTACAAGCAGACAGGAACACCACAAAAAAAGAAAATTATAGGCCAATATCCCTGACGAACATAGATGCAAAGATCTTCAACAAAATATTAGCAAACCAAATTCAAGGATACATTAAAAGGATCATACACTACGATCAAGTGGGATTCATTTCAGGGGTGCAAGAATGGTTCAACATCTGCAGATCAACCAATTTGACACAAGACATTAACAAAATGAAAGCTAAAACTTATGATCATCTCAAAAGATGCAGAAAAAGCATTTGACAAAATTCAACATCGATTTATGATAAAAACTCTCAACAAAGTGGGTATAGAGGGAACAAACCTCAATATTAATAGAGGCCATATATAACAAACCCACAGCTAACATCATACTCAATGATAAAAAAACTGAAAACTTTTCTCTAAGATCAGGAACAAAAGAAATAATTCTCACTGTCACCACTTTTATTCAACATAATACTTGAAGTCTAAGCCACATCATTTAGGTAAGAAAAAAACAATAAACGCATACAAAATGGAAAGGAAGAATTAAAATTGTCACTATTTGTTGATGACATGATACTTTATATAGAAAACCCTAAAGACTCCACCAAATTTTTAAAAGACTGTTAGAATTAATAAATAAATTCAGTAAAGTTGCAGGATACAAAATTAATATACAAATATCTGTTGTGTTTCTATACACTAATAACAAACTATCAGAAAGAGAAATAAAGAAAACAATCTCATTTACAATTGTATCAAAAAGCATAAAATTCCTGGGAATAAATTTAACCAAGAAGGTGAAAGACCTGTACACTGAAAACTCTAAGACACTGATGAAAGATAGTGGAATGAAATTCCATGTTCATGGACTGGAAGAATTAGTATTGTTAAAACGTCTATACTACCCAAAGCAATCTACAGATTCAAAGAAATCCTTATCAAAATTCCAATTCTGTTTTTCACATAACTAGAACTAATAACTCTAAAGTTAATATGGAACCACAAAAGACCGAGAATAGCCAAAACAATTAGACAGAAGAACAAAGCTGGAGGAATCACACTCTTTGTTTTGAACTATAGTTGACTCTTGAACAATGTGGAGGTTAGGGGCACCAACCTCCCATGTAGTCAAAAATCCTCGTATAAATTTTAACTCCCCAAAAACTTAACTACTAATAGCCTACTGAGAAGCCTTACCAATAACATAAACAGTTAATTAACACATATTTTGTATGCTATATGTATTACATGCTGTATTCTTAAAATAAGCTAGAGAAAAGAAAATGTTATTTCAGAACTCATAAGGAAGAGAAAATACATTTACAGTACTCTACTGTAAAAAAATCCATATGTAAGTTCAAATCCATGTTGTTCAAGAGCCAACTGTAGACTACAAAGCTACTTTAGTCAAAACAGTATGGTACTGGCATAAAAACAGATACATAGATCAAAGGAAAAGAAAAAAGAGCCCAGAAATAAACCAAGTATATATGGGCAATTAATTTATAATAATGGAGACAAGAATATACTATGGGGAATGAATAGCATCTTCAATTAATGGTGTTGGGGGGGTGCCTGTGTGTCTCAGTCGGTTGAGCATCCGACTTTTGGTTTCTGCTCAGGTCATGATCTCAGGGTCGTGAGATGGAGCCCTGCCTCAGATCCTGCACTCAGCAGGGAGTCTGCTTCTCTGACCCTCCCCCTGCTCACGCTTGCTCTCTCTCTCTCTCTCTCTCTCTCAAAAATTAATTTTTAATTAAATGGTGTTGGGGAAACTGGACAGCTACATGCAAAAGAATGAGATTCCCTGACAGCCATGACTGAAAAATTATACAAATATGCATGTATAAAAGGAAAAGCCAAAGAGGAGCTCAGAGAAAAAGAAGGCACAATAAAAGAAATGAGAGGCCTGTCTTGAAGATCAAGGAAGACTTCCTGAGAAGGTGCTACTTTGAGATTTAAAGGATGAGCTGGGAGCAGATGTGTGCTGGCAGGGGTGCAAAGTGGGGTGGGAAGTTTGAATGGCACTGGGGCAGGGAGCAATGTCCATGGGGGGGGGGGGCAGCAAGTACAGAGGAGGGGGGAGGGACACTGGGGCAGGGAACAGTGTCCATGGGGGCAGAGCAAGTACAAAGGAGTGAGGAGGGGGACACTGGGGCAGGGAGTGTGTCCAGGCGGGGG
>NW_022589704.1:111132493-111152754 GCF_004348235.1 Phoca vitulina
GGGGGACAGCAAGTACAAAGGAGTGGTGAGGGGGACACTGGGGCAGGAAGTGTGTCCATGGGTGGGGACAGCAAGTACAGAGGAGTGGGGAGGGGGACACTGGGGCAGGGAGTGTGTCCATGGGGGGGGACAGCAAGTACAGAGGAGTGGGAGGGGGGCACTGGGGCAGGGAGTGTGTCCATGGAGGGGGAACAGCAAGTACAGAGGAGTGGGGAGGGGGACACTGGGGCAGGGAGTGTGGCCATGGGGGGGGGAAGGCAAGTAAAGGGGGGGGGGGGGGGGGACACGGGGGCAGGGAGTGTGTCTATGGGGGCGGGGGGACACTGAGTATAAAGGACCAGAGTCCAGAAGCACACCACTGGTGAAATTAAGGGAGGCCCATTCCAGCCCAGTCCACGGCTGGGAGGGAGTTCTGCCTGAATCCATGAGGCAGGGCAAGCCCCTCCATGGTGTTAAGGACTTAGCTACTTGTCCAGAGGCCTATCCCAGTGTGTGGCACTAGGGGTCCGCTCCCTTCATAGTGTGGTCTGGAAATCCTGACCATTCGAAACAGGCCAAGGCTTCAGCCCAGGGCACTTGATGCCACTCCCTCACAGATGGCCCAGTCCCTGACTGTGGAGCCCCTACCTCCACAGCAGGTGCTGAGTGCCTGCTGGGAGCCGCATCTGGGAGAAGGGAAGGCTGCAGGAGCCCGCCCCAGAGTTACCTCTGTGCTGCAGCATCCTGGCCTGTAGGATGACCCTAGGAGCAGCACACGGGTGCTCTCTCTGAGCGCGGCAGTCTAAGCGTGTCTCAGATGTGTTAACTGTACTCCCGAGCGCCCCTCTGGGGCACCTGCTGTCATGTCCCCATTTTAAGGATGAGGTTGCTGAGGCTCAGGGAGGAGGTTGAGAGGGGAAGAGGAGACAGCAGGGCCCTTCTCTCTTGAGAGCTGTCTTTCCTGGTCCCCATGGCACAGGCACTCACCTTCCTGCCCTGGTGACCAGGCTTCCCTTGCAGACCCTGTGGCATGGGGTACCGCCACTCACAGAGCTGGGGCGACTCGGGCCAGACCTGTTTATAGCGGAGACCATGACGGTGGGAACCATGTGAGGTGCTGGATGCCAAGCGTACCTGGAGGATGCTGTCTCTAGGGCACACACACAGTCGGTGTGCCCAGCTGGGCGAGGCCATGTGTAGCTTCCTGACCACCTCCCCCACGTAGCCGTAGGCCCCCTTGAGACGGTCTTTGCGTGCCGCCCACTCTGTGAGGCGCTCAGCCTGTGGCACCCGGTGTGCTCAGAGGCTTAGTCCCTAGAGAGGAAGAGCAGCTTCAGCACTAGCCGGCGGCCCCTGCCACAAAGGCCTGGGGAAGGGAAAGTGCCCCAGATCCACTCCAGTCCTCTCTGCTTTCCACCGACCCATGTCAAGGCACTGATGCCCTCCACCTGCCAAACCCAATGGCCACCCCCTACTGCCACCTCCTCTGACGGCACCACTGACTACACCCTCCTCGGCAAGGCCTCTCCTCCAACCCTCCATGCCCTCTGCCTCCCTCACGTCCCAGTAGGTGTGTCCTCGAGGACACCTCTGCCCCTGATCACCAGCTCCAGACCTTAAATACCATCCCTGTGCCCGGACCTCTGTCCTGCCTTCCAGATGTTCCCATGAGGACATGTGGGAGAGACCTCGCCCTTCACACAGCACATTCCTGAGTCTCTGCCCCAGCCCCACCCGGAGGCCCCCAGGATGGGGCCTAGGAGCTTGGTCAGGAATCCCCCCTCCATCCTCCAGCCAACCCTCAGCAAGTCCTGCCAAGGCTTGCTTGACAGCACATCCCCAATCATCCCAAGGCTTGGCCTCCCACCACACAGCTCCCAGCACCTCCCAACACTTCTCCAAGTCCTCTGTCCCCAGAGCCACCCTGTCTAAGGCCACTCATGGCTCTGCCCTAGTCTGGAAACCCAACATAACCCCCCACCCTCCATCACAGCTCCTTCCAGCACTCTGCAGCACCCACTAAGTTGGGCTGGTTGCTCCATAAGGCAGCTACCTAGTCTGTGTATCCGGCCCCAGTGCCTGGCACTGAGCAGAGCCCAGTGTGTGCTGAGTGCTTGGGTGGTGTACTCTGACCCTAAATGGAGGAGAGGCCTCGAGTGGGTCAAGCCCAGCAGGGTCTGTGGGCAAAGCCTGAGGTGGGCATTCAGGAGGGGGCACACTGCCCTTCCATGTGGAAGAGGGAGCAGCCACAAGGCTGGACAGGGCCTGAGACAGGCTGCCTAGGGCCTACCCGACACCAGCATGGCAGGACAGGCAGGGGAGGGAGGCCTAACTCTGTAGACTGGACATGTACGGAGGGTCCTCGGCGGCCTGGGAGGCCCAGGCCAGGGCTCACAGAAGGACTCAAAGCTAGGAGTTTAGAGAAGTCTTGTGGAGGGAGGACCAGTGTAAGAGATGCACTTTGGCAGGAGTGAGGGTTGGGTAAGAACCTCACACCCCTCATGACAGCCTACACGGTGCTGGGGACTACCCTGGTCCCCCACCACAAGACTCTAGCAGATGCATCACCTCAGGGCTCACCCTGGGCAGGTAGGAAGGACAGGGCAACACCCTCTGCCCTGACAGTCTCAGGGTGACCTTCAGAGTCTCAGGGTGACCCGTCTCCTCTCGGGACCTCGTCTGGGTCCCCTTCTCAGCCCCAAAACACTGGGAACAGAAGACAGGGGAACATGGAACCCTTGCCTCAGCCCAGGTCAGTGACCAGGGAGCAGGAGCATGGGTGCAGGGGCTCTGTGACTCCGCAATCAGACCCACACCCTGATCCCAGCACATCCTCTTCTGGGCTAAGTGTGGGAGCCCTGGGAGACACAGGCAGGGAGGGGTTTGACAGCAGAGACATTCCTGGGGCTGCTCTGACACCCAGTGGTGATTCTCGGCACCAGCTGCTCCCCAGCCAGGAAGTAGGGCAGGGGGCAAGTAAAGAGGGAGCAGGGGGTGGGATGGGAGGGAGGTTGAGGCTGGAGGGACTGGGAGAGAGGGTGGGAAAGGTGGGAGGAGGAAGTCTATTTTAGGCCAGTGGTTCTCAAGACTTGAACTTGCAATGGAATCAAGTTGGCTGACTTGCTGATTCAGGTCTGGGCTGAGCCAGAGTCTGTATTTCTAATAGATTCCTGGGGGCTGCTGGTGGTCTGGGATCACACTCAGAGAACCATTGGTCTAGGAAAGACATGGAGTGGAAAAGAAGGAACATCCGTGCTACTGCTGCGTGTCTGTGGGCTGGTTCTGCCGTTGTTGTGCCCAGACTTGAGGAGGCCATGCGACGATCCCATAGTGCTGGCCCCAGAGTCCTTCCCGTGGTCCCTCCGGCACATGTGCTGAGCAGGTATAGCCTCCCTTGTCCCTGCCATCCCCACCTGGGCATGAGAGGCAGCTCCCGAGAACTGGGATGATCAGCCTCCACAGGCACCACACCCGCAACACCACCCCACAAGGACCCAGGGCCTCAACCTCCCCCGGTACCTGGCACACGTTCCCTGGGCCCATGAGATGCTCACTCGGCCTCGGACAGGTCCCCGAAAGAACTAGGAGGGGCCCTGCCTAAGGGGCTGCTCAGGAGCACCCAAGGCTCACTGCCCGTTGGGGGATGCCCCTGCTTGAGGAACGTCATCTGGATGACGAGGGCTCGGGGGAGATGCCTCTGACCTGATTTACCACTGGCCAGGCAGAGGAACAGCCAGGAGCTGTGCAAAGCCAGTGTCAAATGCCTGCCTCCCACTGTGTCGCTCCCTTCCCCAGTGTTTTGAGCTGGAAGAGGAAGAAAGGCTCCCTAGGATGTCAGTAGGCACAGCAAGGGTGGAAGGGAGATGCTACTGGCAGAGGGGAGAGGAAAGCAGAAGTGGTCCAGGTAGGTAGTGCTTGGAGAAGCTGGGACCAGGGGCATCGAGGCTGGAATGAATGCCCTGGGGACTGGTGAAAACTTAAGACTCCAGGCCACCCTGGACCCCTCCGGCCTTTCTGGGCTTGAGCCCCAGAGATATGCACTTGTCCTCAGCACCTGGGCACCGCAACCTCACTATTCCTGAGCCAAAGCGTGCCACATACCACAACCCAGGTAAGGCAGGGAGGTCTGTTCCTCCCAGCGGCTGAGGAGACAAAGTAAGTCACACAGAAGCAGGCAACAATGTATAATTCTCAGCTAAGGGAGAGGAGGAGCAATCAGGGGCAGTGATGTAATCTGCCACAATGCCCAGTAAATACCTGATGGGATGGATGAGTTTAACAAATGGATGAAATGACTACATCCATTGCTGGAAAGCGTGACTGTCCTTCTCTAGGTCCAAACCTGCCCAACAGTTGGTAAGTAGGGAAAGAAATAACTGAACAAGAACAACAAAATCTGTGACCAAATGGCATTTGTGTTGTGTGAACCAGTAATTTACATGTAATTTGCAAATACCTACTGTACTAATCCGTAAATATCTTGCAAGTAAGGGTTAATAGAAACTGATTTCCATTGAGTGTCTAGGATAGTTGGCCATTATTATCTGCCATTCACTGTATGTTCATCAGGAACTGTAGTTAGGGCAGCTTCTTCCTGAACTTGGACTACGCCCTGTAGCCAGGGCCATGTAACTCTCACCACTGGACTGTGAAAACGTTAAGCATCACGGCCAAGCTGAGGAATGGGTCTATCTTCACCATGTTTCTCTTCCAGCGGGATGTAGAAGCATCCATGGAAGGATTCCAAGACAACCAGATGGAAGCCAGTGTGGTCCCTGAATGACAGCCTGGGACACAAGTCTCCCCTTCCTATTCAAACCACAGGACTGGGACTTAAACAGTAAAGCTTTTGGCACTCAGCTCCTGACATCTGAAGTGGCTCAGCAGTCAGCCTCTGCATACAGTGATGCCGACTCTCACTTCCAGGTCTTGGTGTGATCCTTAGGGTGGAGACTAAGGTAAGAGCTTTGGACAGTTATGCTCCAGGGAAGCCTGTCATCCACTAGTTCCACATAGCTAACAAGAACACAACCCTTTCAAGAGCCCCACACTGGGATGAGTAACTTTTGTACAATACCCTTCATTATATTAGCAATAGCAAAAGTCAAATGGGTACTGGACTAGATCAAAGGATAAATCAAGAGAATGAGGAAGTTTTTTTTTTTTTTTTTTTTTGAGGAAGCTATGTGCTGATACGGAAATACCTCAGACCTGTTATGTGGCGAAAAAATGAAGTATAGAACAGCAGACATCAGCAGTTTTCAAGGTATGATCCAAGGACCCCTGAGAGTGCCCAAGATCCTTTCAGAGAGTCTGCTAGGTCCTCCCTTTCCAACTACATGTCTATGTGCAGCCAGATTTCCTTCTATTCCTTGGCTAAAAAACAAATCACAATAGACTGAATGCAGAAGCAGGAGAATCCAGCTGTTTTCTATTAAACCATATGCTAACATTTTTTCAAATGTGAAAACGCTTTGCCTCACTGATTTTTGTTTTAGAAAGTATTTTTTATAAATTCTAGGTTTAAAATGTCACAATAGGTTTATCTTTTTTAAGTTTTTAGTTTCTGAATTTTATAGTATGATAAATATTGATAAATATAACTCACATTTAAAAAGCTCTTTTGGGGGGTGGGGCGCCTGGGTGGCTCAGTTGGTTAAGCATCTAGCATCTGCCATCCGCCTTCAGCTCAGGTCATGATCTCTGGGTCCTGGGATCAAGCCCCCCTCAGGCTTCCTGCTCAGCAGGGAGTCTGCTTCTCTCTCTCTCCCTCCGCCACTCCCCACCACTTGTTCTCTAATAAAAAAATAAAATCTTTAAAAAAATAAAAATAAAAAGCTCTTTGCGGGGTGCCTGGGTGGCTCAGCTGGTTAAGCATCTGCCTTTGGCTCAGGTCATGATCCTGGGGTCCCTGGATCGGACCCCCCCAACACACCCCTATCAGGCTCCCTGCCACGCGGGAAGTCTGCTTCTGCCTCCCCCGCTCCTGCTCTCTCGCTCACTCTCTCTCTCAAATAATTAAAATCTTTTTAAAAAATAAAAAGCTCTTTGGAGGCCTACAAAAATTTAACAGTATAAAAGGATCCTGAGTCTAAAAAATCTGAGTACCATGGGTGTATACACCACCCTTTGTGTAAAAAGGGGAGAAAAATATCTTTGTACTAGCTTATACATGCATGAAGGATCTCATGAAGGATAAACCAGTAGTGGTCGTGGTTAAGCAAAGAGAGAGTAGGAAAAGGGCAGGTGGGAAAACCCCTTACTGAATCTCTCATTTTTTAAAAAATTCTGGAGCTATGTATATGTATAGCCTATTTAAAAAAAAAAAAAAAAAAAGTTTTATAAAGAGCTGGAAGCAGCAGGGGTCAGCCTGGCAGTAGATGGGGACAAAGTCAGGCTGGAAAGGGGAAGGGCTGTGGTCTGTGTATGGAGTGTCTACCCTCCTCCACATCCAGAAATGGTCTCCAGGCAAAATTCTGGAGGATTCTTCTCTAAAGAGGTGAAACCAAGAGACCCAGGGCTTCTAGTATGAGATTCTTCATCTTAAACTATAACATGCAACCATGTATCACCATTTAATCAAAGTCTGCAATAGGTGAGGTAAACAGAAAAACTAGCCCAGAGGAAACCAAGGTAATTCAGGATCTAAAGAAAATTCAATTTTTAAAAACAACAAAAAACACAAAATCATGCACCCCAAAATACTGGAGAAGTTACTGAACCCACACTGCCAAGTGGATCTGGTTGAGGACGATGATACCGTCAGTTTTCTAATTCTTAGAATTACTGCACATGCCATTCATATGTTCTTGTGGAAATTATACCTTATTTATATGCACGCGGCAGAGAGAGAAAGAATGTACTTTAGTATCAGATACAAACCCATTTCACTTACTACCTGTGTGCTCCTGAGACAAGTATTTAACTTCTGAGCCTCAGTTTCATCCAGTATAGCCTGGATGATACCTGCCTTACAGTTACTTCAAGACTTTAATGAGTCATTGTTTTCTGATGTGGTAATGCATTCCCCAGCACTTAGGGCATTCTCAGTAAGTGCCATTCTTATTGCCCATGATGCAGCAGAAATAGCTGACAGTACGTTACTGTAAAATAACCGAAAAAAAAAGATTGGTGGTTGCCAAAGTGGGGGGTGGGGAGTGGGAGAAATGGGGTAAGCTGGGTTTTATTTTTTAGTTCAAATAAATTTTTAAAAAAATAAAAGTCACAATGAAACATGCTTTATGGTTAATCATTTAATGTATTAACATTTTCACTTATAAACATACAATTTGCATATATAGGGAAAAACAGGTTCTGTGGACACAAGAGAATACACGAGACAGGGAAGCAATCAGAAAACAGATCAATTCTAGGGGGAAAAAAATGGACCTGCATTCCAAGCCTCTGTCTACATAAACTTGGGAAGGAGAAAGAAAAATGAAACAGGATCGTAACTGATGTAGAAAATAAAGTTGGGACATTCGTCTCAAACACAGGAACGTCTCCTTATGATCCAGGTCTTGGGGCCTGGCCTGTTTCAGGATGATCATCTGAAACACAGCCATTGGTCTCTTCCTTCTCTTTACTATGACCCTGAAGTGCACTCCAGGAATTAAAAGAACAATCAGATCGGCATGTGTGCAATGTCAGTGGCCAACTTCTTCCAGGTACATTATACAGAAGTACATATGAACGCGGAATGCTTATTCACACCTGAACAAGTTCCTTCCACCTCATCTAACTTGTTGATTTAGGATTACGTAAATTGAGGTGATCACAGAGTTAACATCTTTGGAAATTGGACCAGGGAAATGAAGTATCTCAGCCCATCTTTATAACTACTATGCATTTCATATCAGCATCAAGTCACTGGCAACAGTGAATTTCCAGGCTCAACTATGTCTGCCCAATCAGGCTGGCCAACAGGGTGCACAACATGTGCCCAAGCTTCAATTCACACCTCCCCTTCTGTCAGTGGGGGGACTCTGCTTCCTGTGCATTTCAGTGACATAACTTAGTAGTCTGTGGTTCCAGTAACTCCAAGTTCAAAATTAATACCCCAATGCAACATTAAAACTGTTTAATATTTTATTAGTAAAGCATCCAGCTCCAGTAATGACTACAATCTCAACAAAGCCATTCTTACTACATAGGATGTAAAATCGTAAAAGCAACATTTTTAACCATCAAAACCAGCGTTGTCACACATCATGTGGCAATTTTCTACCATCCCAAATATCCAAAGAGGTGACAGTCAAGTGCACCTCCTTTCAGCTAGATACAGACTCTACAGCAGCAGCAGGTTCACCAGAACTGTCCAGGAAAGGTCGCTTGGCAGATGGCTTCATATGCAGATCTATTTAAGTCTGCTCAGAGTTGTAATCAGCTGACCAGTAAAACAAATGAGCTATATAAGTAACTGGCCACAGAAAATAAAAACATTCTGTGGCACTAGGAGCGTATTTTGTGGAAACAGGGCCACACGGAGTGCGAGGACAGGGACTATTACTGTGCTAAATTGCCTTGGTAGAAGTACATTTTTTAAAGCATGCAGGACAGAAAACTGGACTAATTAGAAGCTTTAAAATTTCACATAAATAAGAGAAGTGCAGGATTATGGGTTTTCCAGAGCTTCACACATAGCTGGGGCTCAAAATTAAATGTTTAAGCTTCTCTGTGACACCTGAGTCAGGAATAAAAACAAAGCTGGCGCCCTGGTCAGGTTCACTAATATCTTGACAGCAAGTCATTCAAGTCCTTAGGCTTCATTTCCCATCTCTAACCTGAGTCTCCCCCACAGCCATGGTCCAAGAGCCCTCACTATGCCACCACCAGGGCTCCATGCACCCTAGTGCTTGGGGACAGCCACAGTGCCCCAGTCCACAAAACAGGACACCTGCTTTTTAACAGCCTTCAGAAGGATGGGAAAGAGCATCCTCTGCACAGTGCAATCTCTGGAGGCCTAACACAGTAACACTGTAAGTATGGCTCTCATTCCATTTTCCTCACCATTCTTCTAATAGCACTTTCTCAACAGGTAGAAAAATAAGCTATAAGTAGGCTGAGGTGGCAATAAAAATACTCAAAGCAGACACTAAAAACATAATGTCTCTGAATAAAGCAAATCTATCTCCACAGACTTGTAACTGTTTTGCCTTCTTCAAGTTTTAAAGGATAAAGCCCTAAAACTTTGAGGCTTCAAGTCAATTCCTAATGTGGGATATTTTCCAAGTATCACTACCAAGAAAACAAAGAATAAAATGAAGAAGCATCATTTTAAAGGGGGGGGGGGGAAGGGAGGGCTGCCCCTCCCCCATCATCCTGAGCAGTCACTGGCCCCATAGATCGTGGGAATACCAACCCCACTGCCTCAGGGAAGTTCCTGAGAGCTTACCAGCTCATAATTCCTGAAGTTACATGCAGCCAGTTCTGATCTGAGGCTTGAAAGTTTGATATTAAACAGAAAGAAGCTGCAGTTCTCCTTGCCACATAACTCACTCATACATCACCATACTATTAACATAACACTAAAGTAAACTGTCCCTTAAGCACTACACCTAACTGAAAAGAAAACGCCTTTCAAAACAGGTATACTCAAAATAAGGTATTCTGAGAGTTCTATAAACAAACTCCTGGAATGAGCCAGTGCCCCAGAGTCATGTTTTAGCTAAACAGAAATCAGAAGCCTTCTCTACAGTACGTGTATGGATTAGTTATAACTATGTTACCACTTTCAAAAGAACTATTCAAACTATTATTAAAAACATTTATCACCAACAGAAAACACCCTGCAAATTATAGTATTGCACACAGGGCATCAGAAGCTATGCACATCCAGATCTGAAGGACTCTAGAAGACCCAGAACAGAGACCCTAAGGCCATGCCCGTGGCTGCCCCAGCCAGCATGCCCAGTGCCAGATCACTGTCGCTGTCTCGATACCGCTCCCGAATGATGACGTGGTTGGCAGGCTGTTGTCCATAAAGTCCTAAAAAAGAAGTACAAAAGCAGACGTTGTAAGGAGCAGTTTAAGTCCAACATTCCCTCAGAAAGACAGTGTGTCCTGAGAATGGTAAAGGCCACATCTCCCTGCATGTGCATCCCTCCTGCTGTCTTCCTCTGGAGAGGTATGTGGGGTGGCTGAGTGGTTGCTCCCCAGCTCTCCTCCACCAAAGGCTCAGGTGACAGTTTCTAAGACTATACCAAGAGGAAATCAAGGTGCTCAACTTTCCAAGGTCCAAAGCCCCAACCACTGCAAACAGCAGGATCCTCATGAAGCTGTAAGCTCCAGCTTCCAATGTCCACTTCTGCCTTCCACATCATGCTCATTAGTATGACAGGTAGATGGGGGAGAGCGTGGGAGAGACACAGAGCCTACAGACAAGGTGAGAGCCAAGAATCTGTACCTAAAGCTAAAAATGTAAAACCCATTTGAAAGCTAATTAGTTTCTTGATATTCATGCAAACCATTTTTAAATTAAACCTTAAATCCGCTAATACAATTCACTCTTCATTTTTAATCATGTCCTTATGGGGGAAAATACTTAGAGGGAAAACTTCTAAAAAGCAAACTTTAAACACATTTAATATTTAATTTGCATCATTAAAGTTTACAACTGGAAATGTATCACTGAACAAAGAGAACATCTTCTGTACTTCACAGCTACATTGTCTAACAGCTAATGAGCTTTAAAATTACTCAAATATAAATAACGTTAACTTTCCTCCCTGACCTGCTGTTCCCTTAACAATTCAGTCCTATGGGAGCTAGAAACTAATCCAACAGTAATGTATACATGTAGATGAAAACCAACAGCAAAATAAGATTTATAAATGCTCATCACTCTAAGCATTTACAGTACTACAAGCATTTACATGTACTGACTCACTTAATCCTCACAATATCCTTGTGAATTGAGTTTATTATTATCCCCATTTTACCAATGGGCAAAAGTGAGGCACACAGGGGTTAGAGGCTGTTAAGGGCATGCAAACCCAGGCATTGGGCTACAAAGTGTGCACTCATAACCACTAATGCCTCAAACAGACGGAGAAGGATAGGAGAGAAAAAAACCCAAAGCCACAGAGGAGTAGAAGGAGACCATTATAAACCTAAGGGCTGATCAAGTACAGGTAACAGCACTGGAAGTCAACAATCTTTTACACAATGTTTAAATCTCAAAATTGGTGAACTGTAATATTTACTTTCACAGCCTTGAAAGCTAAAAGTTTTCAATTAGGCAACTGTAACTATGAAATGTAGGATAGTAGAAACTAGTAAGCTGACTTAATTAAAAGATCCCTTAGACGATCTAAATCTGCATTCCCCTCAGTAGGTTACACCAAGGGACACCCATACCACATGACCAGGAGAGCCCTCTCCTGCAGCTCGTGCTCACCTCTGCTCCTACCAAGGAGGGAAGTCCTTACCCAAGTCAGTTGGGGACATTTCCAAGTTGTACTTATTGTAATTACCTAATAATTTAACTAAGCTTTACATAAATGGTCAAAATGTGAATGTGAAACAGACAGATATTATTTCCCCAAGATAACTAAATTAGATACTTTAGGGAAGACTAAATAAAGGCAGGTAATATTTACAAATTACTATTAAAGCAAGGAACTGAGTAAATTATAGAAGAATCACAAAATCTGGCCTTCTCATTTGTACTTGCCAAGGGAAACTGCAGGGCAAAAATGCGTCATGAGTACAGTCTCTACAAGACAGAAAACTCCAACCAAAGGAGCCAACTCAAAGCAAAGACCTAGAGCCTATATATCAAAAGACAGTTGAACAACTGTCCACTAATGTGGGTAAATCAAAACAGAACACTTATAGTGTGTACACAGCACCCTTTGTATTTGTTAAATTGGCTGACTGACCACTAGCTCCAATCATATTACAGAGAAGGCCTTGGGGCACCTGGCTGGCTCAGTCAGTACAGCATGTGACTCTTGGTCTTGGGGTCTTGACTTCAAGCCCCACATTGGGTGTGGAGATTAAAAGTAAAATCTTTGAGAAAAAAAAAAAAAGAGAGAGAGAGGCCTTTATTTAACCTGCTCTACAAAGGATGAGGATGTCTATGAACAATGGAAGGCAGTATGTCATGAAGTTGGCAAAGCACCGGGGTATCTAGAAGAGCTGACTGAGGAGCTCCAGTATGGTTATCAGCACAACACTACCGTGGAATGACCACAAACCAACTCGCCCCTCCAGAGCAAGTATACCTGCTAGCTGGTCACAATGCTAATGCTGAAGGACGACCTACTGACTCTGCCATTTGCAGCAGTATCTTGAGGGTGCCCACTGAGAGTGCTATCTATCTCTTTTCCTATGAGGCAAGTCAACAGCAAAGACAGAATCTGATTTACAGAAATTCCCTTCACAAGTACTTCTGCAAAACTTCAACTCTTCTGAACAGTAAGAAACAGCTGAGATTACCCCAGTCTGGAAGTCTGGCAGCTGAATAAGAAAGAGGCTAGCTCTCATGGCTTGGTTAGGCTAGGGCTTAAAAACCCACCACCAACTCCAAGATAAATGGGCAAAGAAATCAAATTTATAAACAATCATACCATGTTTATCTTCACCAGTCATCAGAGAAAAGTAAACTAAAGCCACCTGACAATCCACTTTAGACCTAAAAACTTTTAGAGCTAACAACAATAGGAAATCTTTCAGGACAACTGAGAAACCAGTGTTTCATGAACTCCTAGTGGTGTTAGAAACTGGTAAACTGTTCTGAAAATCAACTGGGTAAATGGTATTAAGATTTATTGTCATCTTTCAGATGAAATGATACCCGCAAAACAATCCGGAGATAAGGAAAGGAGATGGAGGTGAAACAAAATCAGGCATGATGTAGTGTCTGAAGCTGGTAATGGACAAATGACAGTTCATTAAACTATTGTCCCTACTTTCACATGTTTGAGAACTTTTATAAATTTCAATGGTACCAAAAGAAATATAAATGTCTATGCCCCTTTACATATTAACTTAATAAACACAAATAAAAAATGTATTCTAAAACATATTTAACAGGAATGAAAAAGAAAATCATTAGATGTTTTAAGTAATATCTACCATTGCAAACAGGAAAAAAAGAAAGTAAACAGCCAATACTAGAAGATTCAACTAATGATATACCACCCAATATGATAATATGAAGTCATTAAAAATTACTTATGGAGATTATGTAGCACTCTGGATAAAATACGTAAAATTTTTAAATGAGAAAAGAAATGTAAAAAGTAATATATGACTGCAAAAATGAAAAATTTATTTTATATGGGAAAGGTAATTCAAACAAAAATAGTTGTGCTAAGATCACAGGACCAACAAATACTTCATTTTTTAGCATCAGCATTTTATTGGTTTTCAACTTGACATGATAAAAAGTCAAGCAAGCAGAATCCCTCATGGTCCATGCTAGTTGAGCAAACCGCATCAGACTGCAGGAACAGATGAGCAGAAATACTCTTGTATTAGGTGCTAAATTAAAGTATGAGAAACCAAAGTAACCACCAATAATTAGAAGGACACTTTGACTCGGGGCTGGTGACCCCTGGGCCTCCCTGTGGCATTAGCATGAGTGACCACTTACCTTTCTGATAACAGATTCTCCTTCCACTGCTTCTGTGTTAAGACATTGCACTAGGTTTGCTCACAACCTCCTGATTTCCTATCTCTCTCTGAGCTCCGGGCTCTTGTTCTAGGCTATTCACCAGCTCATTCTCTTATATGTTGATCTAACATGCCATGTCCCCTGCAACCTGCCCCTGCCTAACTTCTCCTGCTCTCCCGGCATCTGGGTGTGCCCTTGCTCTTCAGTCCATCAGTCACATGGCTCTCAGCCCCCTCGCCCTGACTGCAGGCTCCAGCCTCATGGCCAGCATTCTCCTACACCTCCACCTTAGACCTCACACTGTCCAAACTGCACCCAGGACTTGATGCTACCCACACAGGCGAGTTACTCACATCTACAATCTTTCTCAGGTAAGGTGAAAAACAGAAAAAGTGCATCAAAAGCCCAGAATAAATATAAGTACCTTCCAGGCCTTTACTTCACCTGCAAAAGGGAATATCACCTGAGTAGTGATAATTTTTGAAGGACGTTACCAAAAGAGAAAAATAAGAGAAAGTTATCCCTTAAAACTGGCCTCTTAGTTTGGTTGCTCCATAATATAAGTGAATACCAGTAAGTACAAATTCTCTCCTTGGGAACAAAACTAGATGCAATAGTGAAGTTTTTAAAAGCCTACTCTAACTTTCTAAGATAGTATAAAAGTACATAATACTTTTTATTTTAAACCCAGTAGCAGATCTATACCAGAAACATAGCTCACTTATCCTTAAACTAAGAAATACAAATCTTTCAGGACTCATCTACCCACTAAATGAAGAGAAATAAAGAATGGAAGGAATGGAGTTACCTGCATATGGGTACTGGTAGGGTACAGCATAAGCCTGCCCGTTCGCAGCATAGACAACTTGAGTTCCTGGAGGGTATACACCACTGTATGGACCATAGCCATATGCCTGCTGAAAAGAAATAGGCCCATCAGAAATACAATTTTGAAATTCAGCATCAATTTGTAATAAAAATTCTCAACAAAGTGGGTGGAGAGGGAATGTAATTCAACTTAATAAAGGTCATATATGACAAGCCCACAGCTGACATCATATTCAATAGTGAAAAGTTAAAAGCTTTCCTCTAAGATCAGGAACAAGACAATAAGATGCCCACTCTTACCACTTTTATTTAACATCATAATCAAAGTCCTGGAGAAAAAGAAATGAAAGGCAAATAAATTGAGAAGTAATAGGAATAGTAATTGAGAAGGAATAGTAAAACTGTCACTATTTGCAGATGATACGATATTATACCTAGAAAACTCTAAAGAAAACTACCAAAAACCTATTAGAACTAAAAAAAGGAATTCAGTGAAGTTACAGGATACAAAATCAATATATACAAAACTGTTGTGTTCCTATACACTAATAACTATCAGAATGACAAATTAAGAAAACTATCCCATTTACAATTATATCAGAAACAGAAAAACCTAGGAATGAATTTAACCAAAGAAGAGAAAGACCTGTACACTGAAAGCCATGAGACACTGAAGAAAAAAAAAAAAAATTGAAGGAAACACAAATGAAAAAAATATTCTATGCTCATGGACTGTAGAATAGTTAAAATGTCCATACTATCCAGAGCAATCTACAGGTTCAATGCAATCGCTATCAGAATTCCAGTCGTATTTTACCCCCAGAAACAGAACGAACAATTCTACAGTTTGTATGGAACCACAAAAGACCCCAACAGCCAAAGCAACATTAAGGGAAAAAACATCAAAGCAGGAGACATCATACTCACCAATTTCAAACTGTATGACAAAGCTACAGTAATCAAAATAGTATGATACTGGCATAAAAACACACAGACAGATCAATGGAACAGAACAGAGAGCCTAGAAATAAACCCACACATACATGGTCAATTAATTTATGACAAAGGAGTCAAGAATACACCATAGGGAAAGGACAGTCTCTTCAATAAATGGTGTTTGAAAAACTGGACAGCCACATGTACAGAATGAAACTGAAACACTATCTTACATCATATATAAATTACTATTGTTTTGGGGTGCCACAAACCACACCCATAAAATGGGCAAACTTAATTGATAAATCTTGTGTGTTCTGACTGCTCCACCAACTACTAGTTCCTGTCTCTCTCCCTCTCAGGCCTTCCTATTTCCTGAGACACAACAATATGGAAATGAGGCCAATTAATAACCCTACAATGGGTTGGCTCAGTCAGTTAAGCATCTGCCTTTGGCTGAGGTCATGATCCCAGGGTCCTGGGACCAAAGCCCTCAATCGGGCTCGAGCAGGAAGCCTGCTTCTCCCTCTCCCTCTGCTGCTCCCCCTGCTTGTTTGTTCTTTCTCTCTGTCAAATAAATAAATAAATAAAATCTTAAAAAAAAAACTATAATGGTCTCTAAGTGGTCAAGTGAAAGGAAAAGTCGCATGTCTCTCTCTTTAAATCAGAACCTAAGAATGATTAAGCTTAGTGAGGAAGGCATGTGGAAAGCCAAGACAGGCCAAAAGCTGGGCCTCTTGTACCAAGCAGTTAGCCAAGTTGTGAATGCAGAGGAAAAATTCTTGAAGGAAATTAAAAGTGCTACTTGGGGGGTGCCCGGGTGGCTCAGCTGGTTAGGCATCCGACTCTTTATCAGGTCATGATCTCAGGGTCGTGAGATGGAGCCCCACATTGGGCTCCATGCTCAGTGCAGAGTCCACTTGAGATTCTCTCTCCCTCTCCCTCTGCCCCTCCCCCTATTCATGTTCTCTCTAAAATAAATAAAATCTTTAAAAGTGCTACTCCAGTGAACATACAAATGGTAAGCAAAACAGCCATACAGCTAATATGGAGAAAGTCTGAGTAGTCTGGATAGATAGAAAATTAAACCAGTCCAACATTCCCTTAAGCCTTAATCCTGAGCAAGGCCCTGACTCACTTCAATTCTGTGAAGGCTGAGAGAGGTAAGGAAGCCAGCCTAGCAGCAGAACCCCCTCTAGCAATTTTCAGCAGTTCCAGGAAGGAGAATATGAAGGACTAGGAATGTTGCTGGGTGGGAAGACCCTGAGGTCTGAGACCTCAGCAGGTGACTGGCAGTCTTCCAGCAGCACATGTCTGTGAATGGGCATTGCGAGACATGGGCAATGGACCCACCTTCACTGACCAAGTGAATGACTGCTATATTCTGGGAAATCTGGAGACAAAAGGCCCAGCCTTCTTTACGAGCTCACAGGTGGGGGAGGGGAGGGCGAGGAGGACAGATGCTTACAGACAATTACAATTACTGTTGTCATGTGACAAGTACTGTATGTGGCACAAGGGAGAATAGGTTGCTGCTGTCAGACAAATAGCTGCATAGTTTAAACCTGTCATCTTATAAAAACAGGACACAGGAGTTACGCTTCTGGAAGATGGCAAAGATGTAGGGAACAAAGATGTTCCCTATTCCTCCTACTAAGTACAACTGAAAACCCTGAACATAATATATAAAACAAACATAAAGAGACTCTGAAAGATGGCAAGAAGGTGGCACACTGGCTAGGGACCTCAGGACCCTAAGAAGGACAGATGGTGAGCTCCCTGGGTTTCCTTTTTGCCTCCTATATCCTCGACTAACTAAAGGAGAAGACAGGAACCAGTAAATACAGACAAAAAGGCCCCCAAGAAAAGCCTGCTCTCTCTACCCAAAAAACCTTGGGAGGAAAGGGGCAATCTGGCAAGAAAGACCATTTTTAGGCAGTAACTGTTCTACTCCAGTCCAACACTACAGAAATAACTGTGGCCCCACCCCAACTCCCACCAGCAAGGCCAAGTATACAGAGTGAACTTCCATGTTTGGCAGGCTGTAATAAGGCACCCTCTCCCCCCGCCACCCCTGTCCCAAGTTGTGTCAGAGAAGGCCAAGTAGGGAGCTGAGAATTTCATCCCTGCCAGATGGAGACCATGTAAGGAGCCAGAACTCCCACCTCTGTCCAGCACAAACCAGGTGCCCCTCCCAGACCCATGGGATGCAATCAGCAGAGACCTAGTGGAAAGCACAGTATCAGTGGAAGCTAGTGGGGAGCAGTAAAGAGGAACCCTCCAATTCCCAACCCTCCTGACAAGGAGGTGACAAGAAACCAAACCCCTGGGAGTTTGGCTCAGTGGAGAACCTGCACGTCCATCCCTACATGGCAGCAACAGAGTAACTCCCTCTTCACCCACAAGAACAGCATTGGAAGGAAGTACACTAAAATATAAGATTTAAGTAAGATTCAGTCTCATTAATACTTAAAATGCCCAAGTTTCGATAAAAAATCATTTGTCCTATCAAGTATCAGGAAGATCTCAAAATGAATAAAACAACAAAAGAGATTTTTAAAGATTTTCTCTTATCTGAGAGTGAGACAGAGAGCACGAAAGAGGAAGCACAAGCCGGGGGGAGGTGCAGAGGGAGAAGTAGGCTCCCCAATAAGCAAGGAGCCCGATGCGGGGCTCAATCCCAGGACCCCGGGATCATGACCCAAGCTGAAGGCAGACGCTTAACTGACTGAGCCACCCAGGAGCCCCTCTAGGAAGCTTTTTAAAGCAGCTATCATAAAAATATTTCAAAAAGCAATTATGAACACATCTGAAATACATTTTTAAAAAGTCTACGCAAAAACAGAAAATCTCAGGAAAAACAATGTAAAGATATATACACATATTTATATATTTTCAAGATATAAAAAATAAAATGAAAATTTGAGGAAAAAAATTATATAAAAAATACAATAAGTGAGCTTAACAACAGAATAGAGATGAGAAAAAGAATCAGTAAACAGGAGTATAAATTGGAGAGAAAAAAGACTGATGAAAAGAAAATGAACAGAATCTGAGACGTATCTAACATTCATGTCATCAGTTTCAAAAGAGAAAGGAGGTGGGACTGAAAACACATTTCAGAAATAATGGCCTAAATTTTCCCAAATTTAGCAAGAACCATAAACCTACATATTCAAAAAACTGAACTAAACAAGATAAACCTCCCCCAAAATCCATACCAAAACACATTATAGTCAAACTTCTCAAAACTAAGCACAAAGAAAGCAGCTAGAAACAAACAATGCACTAAATACATGGGGGAAAAAATTTAAATGATAAGATTTATCCTCAGAAACCATAAAGGCCAAAGAAAACAGCACACACTTGCCAAATGTTCAAAGAAATATCAACTCAGAATTCTACACTAGTGAAAATATCCTCCAGAAATGAAGAAGAAATCAAGACATTCTCAGATGAAAGAAAACAGAATCTGTTGCCAGCTGATCTATCCTAAGAGAATGGCAAAAGGAAGTTCACTAAACAAAAAGTAAACAATAAAAAAAGGAATCCTGAAATATCAGGAGGTAAGAAAATATGGTCAGAACAGAAATACATGTAAATATAATAAACTTTTCTTCACATCTTGACTTTTCTAACAAGTCTGACAGCTGAAGCAAAATTCTTTTTTTTTTTTGAAGCAAAATTTCTAACATATGGTCCTCATATATAAAAGAAATGTGAATGCTTGACTTTGAAAAATATGTATTTATGAATAACGTAATAACTAGAACCACCACTAAAAAAGAAATACAAAGAGATACACTCAAGAAACATTATAGATAAATCAAAATGCAATTTTGGGGGTAACTGGGTGGCTGAGTTGGTTAAATAAGCGTCCAACTCTTGGTTTGGGCTCGGGTCATGATCTCGGGGGTCGTGAGATCGAGCCCCACTCTCTGCAGAGTCTGCTTTGGATTCTTTCTCTCCCTCTGCCCTTCCTCCCACTCACACACTCTCTCTTCCCCTAAAATAAATAAATCTTTTTAAAAAATGAAATTTTAAAACCTGTTCAAATAACTCACAAAAAGCTTAAGTAAAAGAACATAGAGAAATTAAAACAGAACTAAAAGAAAACAAAAATCAAAATGGCATACTTAAACCTAACATATCAAAAATACATTAAACGTAAATGGTCTAAATATACTAGCTACAAGATGAAGGTTTGTCAGATGTACAGGGAGAGATGACCCAATTATATGCTGCCTATGAGAAACTCACTTCAAATGTAATGGTATATGCAGCTTGAAAGAAAAAAGATGGAAAGAGGCACCATGCAAACAATAAAAAGTAAGCAGAAGTGGCTATATCAGTATCAGATAGAGCAGACATAAGACAGAAAAAAATTACCAGAAACAGAAAGGGACATTACATTATAATACAATTAATCCAGCAAGAAAATATAAAAAACAGAGTTGCACATATAAATTAGACAACTTATATGAAAAGGACCAATTCCTCAAAAAGTACAAATTACTACAACCCACTCAATAGGAAATAGAGAATAAACAGTCCTATAACTATTAATAAAATAGAATTTATAATTAAAAATATCCCAAAAAGAAATCTTCAGGCCCGGACTGTTTTATTGGAGATTTCTACCAAATATTTAAAAAAGAATTAACACCAATTCTATATAATCTCTTCTAGAAAAAAGAAGAGCAGGGAAACACTTCCCAAAACTCATTCTGTAAGGCCAGTATTACCCGATAGCAAAATAAGAGTACAAAAAAAAAAAAAAAAAAAAAAAAAAATAAAAAAAAAAATTGATGAAAAAAAATTATTAAAAAAAATTAAACACCTATTAATAATTAAAAAAAAAAAAAAAAACTGTCAGACAACTAGAAATGGAGGGAAC
>NW_022589704.1:111152764-111367598 GCF_004348235.1 Phoca vitulina
AAAAAAAAAAAAAAAACTGTCAGACAACTAGAAATGGAGGGAACTTCCTCAGTTTATTGTAGAACATCCTCAAAAACCTACAGCTAACATCATACATAATGTAGAAAAACTGAATGCATTCCCCCTAAAATCAGGAATAAGGCAAGGATGCCTGCTCTCACCACTGCTATTCAACATAATATTAGAAATTCCAACCTGGGCAAGGAAATAGGTGGCACACAGACTGGAAAGGAAGAAATAAAACTCTCCCTATTTGTAAATGACATGGTTGTCTATGTAGTATATCCCAGAGAAGTACAAAAAAATACTTCTAGAACCAGTAAGTGAGCTTAGTTAAGTTCATAAGCTACAAGATCAACAAACAAAAATCAATAAACTTGGGGAAATTGAAATTTAAAATACAATACCATAGACAAAGATTCAAAAAAAAAAAGAAATAATAGTAAATCTAATAAAACATGAATAAGATTTTTATACTGAAACTATAAAATGCTGGTGAAAAAATCAAAGAGCATCTAAGAGAGACAGTCCATTCATTGATCGGAAAACTCAACATAATAAAAATGTCAATTCTCCCCCAATAAACCTGATACAGAAATTTAAAACAATTTCTATCAAAATCTATCAAGGCTTTGTTGTAGATTTAGACACTTCATATGGAAAGGAAATGGAACGAGAACAGTTAAGGGAATTCTGAGAAGGAAGAATAAAGTGGGGGATCAGTCTATCCAATCTCAAGACATTTTTTTTTTTTTTAAAGATTTTATTTATTTATTTGAGAGAGAGAGAATGAGAGACAGAGAGCATGAGAGGGAGGAGGGTCAGAGGGAGAAGCAGACTCCCTGCCGAGCAGGGAGCCCGATGCGGGACTCGATCCTGTGACTCCAGGATCATGACCTGAGCCGAAGGCAGTCGCTTAACCAACTGAGCCACCTAGGCGCCCCCAATCTCAAGACTTTTTATACAGCTACACTCATCAAGTCTGTGTGGTGTCAGAGGAAGAAAAACACAGAGATCAATGGGACTGAACAGAGAACCGAGAAATAGACACACACAAATACAGCCAACTGATTTTTAACAGAGATGCAAAAGCAATTCCAGAAAGGACTAAAAGTCTTTTCAACAAATTGTAGTGGAACAATCAGACATCCATATTCAAAAAAACGAACCTTAACTTAACCCTAACACCTTATAAAAAATTAACTCACAATGGAAAACACTTAAGTGTAAACCCTGGGACTATAAAACTTTCAGAAAATAGCACAGGAGAAAACCTTAGGAAACCTGGTCTGGTGAAGTGTGAAACATGACAACAAAAGCACAAACCATAAAAACTGAGAAACTGGACTGCATGAAAATTAAAACTGTGAAAGACATTGTTAAGAGAATAAAAACACATGCTACAGAACACATATCTGACAAAGCGTTCCTATTTCAAACATATATATGACAACTTCAAAACTCAATGTTAAAAAAAATAATTAGAAAACAAGCAAAAGACATAGGACATTTTACTGAACAGGATATATGATGTCAAATAAGCACATAAAAAATGGCAACATCACTACTTATTAGGGAAACACAAATTAAGATCAGAATGAAATATCACTACACACCTGTTGAACAGCTAAAATAAAAAAACAGTGATGCCACTTAATGCTGGGGAGGATGCAGAGAAACTGGATTACTCATCAGTGAAATGGTAGAGTCATTCTGGAAAGTAGTTTGCTAGCTTTTCAAAAAACTAACCATGTATTTACCATACAAAAGACCCAGTAATTCCATTTTGGAGCATTTTTTCGCAGAGAAATAAAACCTTATGTTTCTACAAAAACGTGTACATGATGACTGTTCACGGTGGGTTTATTGGTAATAGTCAGAACTCTGAAACAACCCGAACAGATAAATGCTCCTCAATACTTAATGAGGTACACATGCAACAATCTGGATGGCTCTAAAGGGCACTGTGCTAAGTGAAATATACCAAACTCAAAAAGATCACATGCTGTATGACTCAATTTATATAACATTGTGGAAATGACAAAATTATACAGACAGAGAACAAATCAGTGGTTGACAGGAGTTAGGAAAGGGGAAGGAAGATGTGACTATGTAAGGATGTAGAAGGAAGATTTTGTGAACAGTTTTATACCTTGACTGAGGGGCTTACATAAATCTACACATATGATAATATGACACAAAACCAGACATAAACATTGTGCCAATTTCAAATTCCTGGTTTTGATTTTATCTAACATGTAACAACTGGGGAGCTGGGTGAAGAGTACATGAGATCTCTACATATTATTTTTGCAACTCCCTATAAATCTATAATTATTTCAAAATCAAAAGTTGAAAAAACAAAACAAAACAGAAGTACCTCCCACAACAGAGACTTCTATATGTAGCACTGACCACTTGGCACTTCTAACTAGGAGATACCCCCAAGGTATTTGGTATGTGATTTTTTAAGGTTTTGTTTTTTCAAAATAAAAGAAACATTTTTTCTGATTATAAAGAGAATTCAAATATTTGAATTCTCATTTATTAATTAATTCATTAAGTATAAACCATAAATCATCAACATCATATTACCAAAGCAACTGTCATTAACATGAATCATTTTCAGGTCTATCTTTAAAACAAAACGTGAACATGAAGATTATAAATTTTATGAAAGAAAACAATAATCTGTTTTTAAAAAAAGTTTAAAGAAGAAAAGGGTTGAGTACGTTTCTAATTTCTCTCATAGTGGCTCAAGGTTCTTTTTTATTTTTTAAAAAGGACAGTAGCACAGAGACCCCAATTTCCCTTCACTTGGATTCCAAAACACCAAGATTCGCTCCCTACCTCGGGGGTTGGTGCAGCATAGGCTGTATAAGGAGGTGGGGAAGAAGCCACAGCTGTCTCATCATACAGGACCTCTGAGCCAACGTAAGCCTATGAGAGGAGAGAGAGAATGAAAGAGAGCTGTCACAAAGCAACTACAGGCTCTTAGGATTCTATGCGTATATATCCTTTTTATTCAGCAAATTCTTAAAAATTATAACAGCAGGGGGGCGGAGCAAGATGGCGGAGGAGTAGGAGACCCGGATTTCGTCTGGTCTCAGGAATTCAGCTGGGTAGGGATCAAACCATTCTGAACACCTACGAACTCAACAGGAGTTCGAAGAAAAGAATAGCAACAACTCTGAACAGAAAAGCGACCACTTTCTGGAAGGTAGGATGTGCGGAGAAGTGAATCCGAGGCAATATTCGGGAGGATAAACGGCAGGGGAGGGGGCCTCCGTCGGCCACTTCTGGCAAGTGATAGAGCCACGGAGCACAAAATCGGAACTTTTAGAAGTGGGCTCCGCTAAGGGACATCGCTCCAGTGGCTAAGCAGGGGGTGGGACCCTCGCGGGACAGTATGGTCTCAGGACCCTCGGGGTCACAGAAAGACCGGGGGTGCCTGAGTGCGGCAGAGCTTCCAGGTATCGGAGCAGGGAAGCTGGATGCAGAGACGGAGCCGAGGCACGGGCTCTCAGCTCGGGGTTCTTATAAACCGTGATCTGCGGCACAGTCGGGCCACTGCTCCTCCAGCAGAGACCCAATGCGGCAGATCTGGGGAGACTCCCCCTTCTCCCCTGGGAGAAGCGGCACGGGAGCGCACCGCAGGGATCTGCTGGGTTTGGAGACTCCACACCAGGTCGGGTGCCAGAGATAGAAACGCTCGGTCACAGGCTGGGTGAGCACGGAGTGCGGCCAGAGACCAGGGAGATGGGAGTGACTGACTGCTTTTCTCTGGGGGTGCACTGAGGAGTGGGGTCCCGAGTTCTTGGCTCCTCCCGGGCAGAGACTGGGAGGCCGCCATTTTCACTCTTGGCCTCCAAAGCTGTACGGAAAGCTTGCAGGGAACAAAAAGCTCCTGAGAGCAAACCCGAGCATATTACTTAGCCCAGACCGGACAAGAGCGGGGCAATTCCGCCTCCGGCAAAGACATCTGGGAACCACGGCAACAGGCCCCTCCCCCAGAAGATCAGCGAGAACAGCCAGCCAAGACCAAGTTTACCGATCAATGAGAACGGCAGAACTCCAGCGCTAGGGGAATACTGCACATAGAATCCATGGCTTTTTTACCATGATTCTTTAGTCTTTCAAAGTTAATTTTTTTTTAACTGTCTTTTTTTTTTTTTTGAATTTTTCTTTTTCCCATTTTCAACCAACATCTTATCAATCCTTTTTTTAAAAAAAAATTTTTTTATTTTTCATTTTTAGAGTCATATTCTATCCCTTCATAGTAGTTACCCTTATTTTTGGCATATATATATAAGTTGTTCTCTCTTTAAAATTTTGAGATACAGTTTCTTCTAACAGATCAAAATATACCCTAAATCTTTAGTGTATGGCTTTGTTCTACTCTCCTGCCTGATCACATTCTCTCCTTTTTTTTCTTTCTTTTTTTAAAATCCTTTCTTTTTTCAAACAACTTCTTATCAATTCCTTTTATAAAATTTTTTATAATTTTCATCCTTACAGTCATATTCCATCCCTTCATCATATCAACCCTTATTTTTGTACATATATAAGTTTTTCTTTCTTTAAAATTTTGAGAGGCACTTTCTTCTAACAGACCAAAATACACCAAAAATCTAGTGTGTGGCACTGATCTAGGCACAAGCCTGATCATATCTGATCATACACTGTTTTTTTTTTGTTTTCTTCTGTTTTTGTTTGTTTTTATCTTTTCCTTTTCCTTTTTTTTTTTTTTTCTTTTTCTTTTTTCTTTCTTTCCCTTTCTTTATCCCCGGCTTCATGTCTTTTCTGATTTCTTTAGAGTATATTTTCTGGGGACGTTGTTACCCTGTTAGCATTTTGTTCTCTCATCCATCTATTTTCCTTTGGACAAAATGACAAGATGGAAAAAATCACCTCAACAAAAAGAACAAGAGGTAGTACTGACTGCCAAGGACCTACTCAAAACAGACATTAGTACGATGTCAGATCTACAGTTCAGAATCATCACTTTAAAGATACTAGCTGGGCTTGAAAAAAACATGGAAGTTATTAGAGAAACCTTTCTGGAGAAGTAAAAGAACTAAAATCTAACCAAGTCGAAATCAAAAAGGCTATTAATGAGGTGCAATCAAACATGGGGGCGCTAACTGCTAGGATAAATGAGGCAGAAGAGAGAATAAGTGAGATAGAAGACTAAATGATGGAAAATAAAGAAGCTGGGAAAAAGAGAGATAAACAACTACTGGATCACGAGGGCAGAATTTGAGAGATAAGCAATACCATAACACAAAATAACATTAGAATAATTGGGATCCCAGAAGAAGAAAGAGAGAGAGGGGCAGAAGGTATATTGGAGCAAATTATAGCAGAGAACTTCCCTAATTTGGGGAAGGAAAAAGGCATCAAAATCCAGGAGGCACAGAGAACCCCTCTCAAAATCAATAAAAATAGGTCAACACCCCAACATCTAATAGTAAAACGTACGAGTCTCAGAGACAAAGAGAAAATCCTGAAAGCAGCTCGGGAGAAGAGATATGTAACCTACAATGGTAGAAACATTAGATTGGCAACAGACCTATCCACAGAGACCTGGCAGGCCAGAAAGGACTGGCATGATATATTCAGAGCGCTAAACGAGAAAAATATGCAGCCAAGAATACTATATCCAGCTAGGATGTCACTGAAAATAGAAGGAGAGATAAAAAGCTTCCAGGACAAACACAAACTAAAGGAATTTGCAAACACGAAACCAGCCCTACAAGAAATCTTGAAAGGGGTCCTCTAAGCAAAGAGAGAGCCTAAAAGCAACATAAACCAGAAAGGAACACAGAAAATATACAGTAACAGTCACCTTACAGGCAATACAATGGCACTAAATTCATATCTTTCAATAGTTACCCTGAATGTAAATGGGCTAAATGCCCCAATCAGAAGACACAGGCTATCAGATTGAACTAAAAAACAAGACCCATTGATATGCTGACTGCAAGAGACTCATTTTAGACCCAAAGACACCCCGAGATTTACAATTGCACCCAAAACCATAAGATACCTAGGAATAAATCTAGCCAAAGAGGCAAAGGATCTGTACTCAGAAAACTATAAAATACTCATGAAAAGAAATTGAGGAAGATACAAAGAAATGGAAAAACATTCCATGCTCATGGACTGGAAGAACAAATATTGTGAAGATGTCAATGCTACCTAGAGCAATCTACACATTCAATACCATCCCCATCAAAATACCATCCACTTTTTTCAAAGAAATGGAACAAATAATCCTAAAATTTGTATGGAACCAGAAAAGACCCCGAATAGCCAGAGGAATGTTGAAAAAGAAAAGCAAAGCTGGTGGCATCACAATTCCAGACTTCAAGCTCTATTACAAAGCTGTCATCATCAAGACTGTATGGTACTGGCACAAAAACAGACACATAGATCAATGGAACAGAATAGAGAGCCCAGAAATGGACCCTCAACTATATGGTCAACTAATCTTTGACAAAGCAGGAATGTCCAATGGAAAGAAGACAGTCTCTTCAACAAATGGTGTTGGGAAAATTGGACAGCCACATGCAGAAGAATGAACCTGGACCATTTCCTTACACCACACACAAAAATAGACTCAAAATGGATGAAAGACCTAAACGTGAGACAGGAGTCCATCAAAATCCTAAAGGAGAACACAGGCAGCAACCTCTTCGACCTCAGCCGCAGCAACTTCTTCCTAGAAACATCGCCAAAGGCAAGGGAAGCAAGGGCAAAAATGAACTATTGGGACTTCATCAAGATAAAAAGCTTTTGCACAGCAAAAGAAACGGTCAACAAAGCCAAAAGACAACCAACAGAATGGGAGAAGATATTTGCAAATGACATATCAGATAAAGGGCTAGTATCCAAAATCTATAAAGAACTTATCAAACTCAACACCCAAAGAACAAAGAATCTAATCAAGAAATGGGCAGAAGACATGAACAGACATTTTTCCAAAGAAGACATCCAAATGGCCAACAGACACATGAAAAAGTGCTCAACATCGCTCGGCATCAGGGAAATCCAAATCAAAACCTCAATGAGATACCACCTCACACCAGTCAGAATGGCTAAAATTAACAAGTCAGGAAACGACAGATGTTGGCGGGGATGCGGAGAAAGGGGAACCCTCCTACACTGTTGGTGGGAATGCAAGCTGGTGCTACCATTCTGGAAAACAGTATGGAGGTTCCTCAAAAAGTTGAAAATAGAGCTACCATACGATCCAGCAATTGCACTACTGGGTATTTACCCCAAAGATACAAATGTAGGGATCCGAATGGGTATGTGCACCCAATGTTTATAGCAGCAATGTCCACAATAGCCAAACTGTGGAAAGAGCCAAGATGTCCATCAACAGATGAATGGATAAAGAAGATGTGGTGTATATATATACAATGGAATATTATGCTGCCATCAAAAGGAATGAGATCTTGCCATTTGCAATGACGTGGATGGAACTGGAGGGTGTTATGCTGAGCGAAATAAGTCAATCAGAGAAAGACATGTATCATATGACCTCACTGATATGAGGAATTCTTAATCTCAGGAAACAAACCGAGGGTTGCTGGAGTAGGGGCTGGGATGGGAGGGATGGGGTAGCTGGGTGATAGACATTGGGGAGGGTATGTGCTATGGTGAGCACTGTGAATTGTGCCAAGCCTGTTGAATCACAGATCTGTACCTCTGAAACAAATAATGCAATATATGTTAATAAAAAAAGAAGAAGAAGAAAATTCATCACATAGAAGAAGAAGAAGATAGTAGGAGGGGAAGAATGAAGGGGGGGAATCGTAGGGGGAGACGAACCGTGAGAGATGACGGACTCTGAAAAACAAACTGAGGGTTCTAGAGGGGAGGGAGGTGGGAGGATGGGTTATCCTGGTGATGGGTATTAAAGAGGGCACATTCTGCATGGAACACTGTGTGTTATGCACAAACAATGAATCATGGAACACTACATCAAAAACTAATGACGTAATGTATGGTGATTAACATAACAATTAAAAGTCCAAAAAAAAAAAAAAAGCCTGAATTTGGGGGAAAAAAAAAAATTGGAACAGCAAATAAAACAGCTCTCTGAGAAGCAGTGAACAGGAGTACCTCCCCACCACTCCCTTTCAACCCTGCACTCTGGTATCCTTTGAAATCGGGAGGAAGGGGTCCTCTTCAGCCATCTGCAAGAATCAAGAACAGAGCCCTCACTACCCAAGGAGACCACAGAGTCTTCCATCACCCAGGCCTTTTCAAAGGTGATGTACCACCCTCAACAACCCTTTTGTTAAATAAAAATCCTACAGTCTGAAATGTAGCAGTCAGAGATTGTTCTACACACAGCCTGCTTTTTGCATTAAAAAAAAAATCCTTCATTAAATTACTTCCCAGTGGAAAAGAAAAATCAATGCAACTCTTAAAAAAAAAAATTCCATACAAAGCATCATTTTAGGATCCAAAAATGCTTGTTTCACAAGGCTGAGATGCTATATATAGAAAGGACTCTGTGGTCCTTTTCCAGCCATCCCTGTAAATCACAGAACTCAAAGTGTTGCAAAACTTTCTCAGATACAGACATTTCTGGAAGGTAACACTGAAACCAGTGTTGCCTATATTCAGAGGGCTCCTTCTGCCTTAAAAGGTTTGCCAAAATCTAGCTTGCTCTAATACCAGTGAAAGGTGCCTCACCTAGCTATGACTACTCAGCCATGGCTGGATGGCCAAGAGACCCATTCCCATTTCCCTTTCCTAATCCCCTACCCTTCCATTTGTTACAGCAAACTAGGTGAAAACGTTACTGGTGATTGCCCTTAGCAACTTACTGTGTTTGTCCTGGAATCCTGGAGTGTAAATTTCCAGGCCCTGAAAAAAAGAAAAAGGGATGTTTTATTTAAGGTAATCCAACATCTATTTCAATGATTCTCAAACCTGTGTTGGCATCAAAATTTCTGAAAAAGCTTGTTTCAAGAACAGGTCTTCAGCCCTCACCCCAAACCTATTCAATCAAAGCATTTGAAACATGCACAAGAAATAAATATGCAAAAAATATGTATCTATGGTACATACACTATATAATATTTAAAGCATAATCTATGACTATACAGTTTTTGCTTTACTCTTTAGTAACTATAAAATGCACCATGCTTACTATACCGCAATTTGCTTCATCAATTCATGTCACACACACAGATCTGCATTTGTTTTTAATGGCTACATAATGTTCCATGATGTGAGATTCAGACTGTCAGCGATTTTTTTTGTAATTGAAAATAATGCTGGTATTTTTTTCTCAGCTTGAGAAACTGACACATAACATGTAAGTTTAAGCTATATAATGTGGTGATCTGATATATATGTATCACAGTAAGATTAATACCTTCATTCCCTCACATAACTGCTTTATTTATTTTTTCTGGTGATAACATTTAAAATTTACTCCCTTAACTTGTTCAAGTATATAATAAAGTATTTGTTAATTATAATCACCATACTATATAATTAGATGCCCAACTTATTCATCACATAGTTGAAAGTCTGTACCCTTCAACCAACATCTGATTTCCCCCAACCACCAGCCCTGGGCAACCACCATTCATTCTACTATTTTTAGGAATCTGGCTTTTTTAGATTCTACCAGTAAGTGAGACCATATAGTATTTGTCTTTCTCTGTTTGACTTATTTCACTTAGCACAATGCCCTCAAGGTCCATCCATGATGTTGCAAAGGGAGGATTTCCTTCTTTTTTTCATGACTGAATGATGTTCTGTGTGTGTGTCCCATTTTCTTTATCCATTCATCCATCAACATCTGCTTAGGTTGTTTCATGTTTTGGATACTGTGAATAATGCTGCATTGAACATGTGGGTGCAAGTATCTCTTCAAGATAATGATTTCATTTCCTTCAAGACAGATATCCAGAGAGGGATTGCTAGATCATATGCTGGTTCTACTTTTAGTTTTTTTAGGAACACCATAATATTTCCATAGTGGCTTGTACCAATTTACATTCCTGCCAACAATGCACAGGGTTCCCTTATCTCTATATCCTCACCAACACTTATCTTTTGTCTTTTTGGTAACAGCCATTCTAGGAGGTGTGAGGTAATCTCATTATATTTTTGATTTGCATCCCTGGTGATTAGTGATGTTGAGCATCTTTTCCTTTTGGCCATTTGTGTATCTTTGGAAAAATATCTATTCAAGTCCTTTGCCCATTTTAAAATAAACCTGTGGGGTTTTTTGCTATGAAGCTGTATAAGCTCCTTATATATTTTGGATACCAAGCCCTTATCATGTAGATGGTTTACAAATATTTTCTCCCAGGGGCACCTGGGTTGCTCAGTCAGTTCAGGTCATGATCTCAGGGTCCTGGGGTTGAGCCCTGTGTCGGGCTCCCTGCTCAGTCAGTGGGGACTCTGCTTCTCCCGCTCCCTCTGCCCCTCCCAACTCATGCTCTCTCTCTCTCTGATAAATAAAATCTTAAAAATATATTTTTTTCTCCCATTCCATAGGATGCCTTTTCATTTTTCTGATTGTTTCTTTTGTTCTGCAGAAGCTTTACAATTTGATGTGGTGCCATGTGTTTACTTTTGTCTTTGCTGCCTGCGCTTTTGGTATTATATCCAAAAAAATCACTGCCAAGACCAATGTTAAAGAGCTTTTTCCCAAAACTACCATTTTCGTACACCATACACAAAAATAAACTCAAAATGGGTTAAGGACCTAAACCTGAGACCTAAAACCAAAAAATCCTAGAAGAGAGCACAGACAGTAATTTCTCTGACGTAAGCCATAGCAACTTCTTTCTTGATATCTCCTGAGGCAAGGGAAACAAAAGTAAAAATAAACTACTGGGACTACATCAAAGTAAAAAGCTTCCTCGCAACAAAGGAAACAACCAATAAAACTAAAAGACAACCTACAGAATGGGAGAAGGTATTTGCAAATGGCATATCTGATAAAGGTTAGTATCCAAAATATATAAAGAACTTTTAAAACTCAACACCCAAAAAACAAATAATCCAATTAAAATAGGGCAGAAGACACGAATAGACATTTCTCCAAGGAGACAGCCAGATGGCCAACAGACACATGAACTCAACATCACTCGTCATCAAGGAAATGCAAATCAAAACCACAGTGAGATTGATGGCAGCATAATATTCCATTGTATATATATACCACATCTTCTTTATCCATTCATCTGTCGATGGACATCTTGGCTCTTTCCACAGTTTGGCTATTGTGGACATTGCTGCTATAAACATCAGGGTGCACATACCCCTTCGGATCCCTACAAAACCACAGTGAGATACCTCACACCTGTCCAGAATGGCTAAAATCAACAACACAAGAAACAAGTGTTGGCGAAGATGTGGAGAAAAAGGAACCCTCTTGCACTTGTGGGTGGGAATGTGAACTGGTGCAGTCACTATGGAAAACAGTATGGAGGCTCCTCAAAAAATTAAAAATGGAATTACCCTATGATCCAGCAATCACACTCCTGAATACTTACCCAAAGAATATGAAAACACTAATTTGAAGAGCTATACACATCCCTATGTTTACTGCAGCATTATTAACAGTGGCCACACAGCAGCCCAAGAGTCCATCAACAGATGAATGGATAAAGAAGTGGTGTGTGTGTATATGTGTATATGTATACATATGTGTGTATGTATATGCATATATACGTGTATGTATATGTATACAGACACATATGTACGTATACACACACATATATATACACACGTACACACACAATGGAATACTATCAGCCATAAAGAAGAATAGAATCTTTCCATTTGCAACAACATGAATGGAGCTAGAGTATTATGCTAAGCAAAAAAAGCCAGAGAAAGACAAATAACCCTATGATTTCACTCATTTGTGGAATGTGAGAAACAAAAGAAATGAAAAAAGGAAAAAAGAGAGACAGACAGACAAACACAAACCAAAAAGGAGAGTCTCAACTATGGAGAACAAATGGATGGTTGCTAGAGGGGAGGTGAGTGGGAGGGATAGGTGACATTGGTGAAGACGATTAAGAGTACAACTTATCACAATAAACACTGTATAACGGACAGAATTGTTGGATCACTGTACTGTACACCTGAAATTGATGTAGCACTGTATGTTAATGTACAAGAATTAAAAAAAAAAAAGACAAAGAGCTTTTTCCCTATGTCTTCTAGTAGTTTAACAGTTTAAGGTCTTACATTTAAGTTTCTAATCCACTTTGAATTAACCAGTGTGAGTAGTCTAAGATAGCATTCTCATTTCATTCTTTTGCATATCATCCAGTTTTCCCAGCACCATTTATTGAAGAGACTGTCCTTTCCCCATTGAGTATTCTTTGCTCCCTCATCAAATATTATTAACCATACACCTGACTGGCTCAGTCAGAAGAGCACACGACTCTTGATCTCAGGGTCATGAGTTTGAGCCACAAAGAGATTACTTAAATAAATAAAAAATAAACTTTATGGGGTGCTTGGGTGGCTCAGTCAGTTAAGTGTCTGCCTTCAGCTCAGGTCATGATCCTGGGTCCTGGGATCGAGCCCCACATCCGGCTCCCTGCTCAGTGGAGAGCCTGCTTCTCCCTCTCCCTCTGCCTGCCACTCTGCCTACTTGTGCTCTCTATCTCTCTGTCAAATCAATAAAATCTTTAAAAAAAAATTAAATTAAAATAAAATAAATAAAAAAATAAAAAATAAACTTTAAAAATATGTATTATTGACTACATACATGTGGCTTTATTTCTGGACTCTTAATCTGTTCCATTTGTCTATGTTGTCTATGTGTATCCCAATACCACAGTTTTGATTACTATAGTTTTGCAATAAAGTTTGAAATCCAGAATTGTGATGTCTCCAGACTTGTTCTTTCTTTGGCTATTCAAGGTCTTTTGTGGTTCCCCTTGAGTTTTAGGATTGCTCTTTTTATTTGAAAAATGCCATTGAAACTGACAGGAACTACACTGAATTTACAGATGGTTTTGGGTAGTATGAACATTCTAATGATATTAATTCTTCCAATCCATGAACCCAGGGTATCTTTCCATTTGTCTGTGTCATCTTCAATTTCTTTCATCAATGTCTTGCAATTTTCAGTGTACAGATCTTTCATCTCCTTGGTTAAATTTATTCCTTCTTTTTTTTTAAGCATTTTATTATTTTTAATGCTATTACAAATGGGATTTTCTTTTTCAGAAGTTTTGTTAGTATAAAGAAATGCAACTGATGTTTGTATGTTGGGTTTATATCCTATAATTTTACTGAACTCATTTATTAGATCTAACAATTTTTTGGTGGAGTCCTTAGGGTTTTCTTTTTTTTTTTAAGATTTTATTTATTTGTCAGAGAGAGAGTGAGCAGAAGCAGGGGGAACAGCAGGCAGAGGGAGAAGCAGGCTCCCCGCTGAGCAAGGAGCCTGATACAGGACTCGATTCCAGGATGCTGGCTGGGATCATGACCTGAGCTGAAGGCAGACACTTAACCAACTGAGCCACTCAGGCATCCCTCTTTAGGGTTTTCTATATAGAAGATCGGATCATCCATAAACAGAGACAATTTTACTTCTGCCTTTCCAATTTAAATGCCTTTTATTTTTCTTTCTTGCCTAACTACTTTGGCTAAGACTTCCTGTGTACTGAATAGAAGTAGTAAGAGTGGGCAATCCTTGTCTTATTCCTGATCTTGGTGGGAAAGCTTCCAACTTGTCACTGTTGAATATGTTAGCTGTGGATTGGTCATACATGAGAACTACGCTATTATTAAAACAAAAATCCTTATTACCTTTGTACCCTTATGTAAACATTTCTATAGGACAAATTCCAAAGAGTGAAACTGCTAGGTCAAGAAATATAAACATATTTCAGTGGACACTGCCAAAGGACCCTGGGAAAAGTTGTAACAAATTCTATTCCTACTAACTGCCCATATATGGTCACAAAAACTAGATACCTAAATCTTAAGTCTCACAAATTTTCTGTTCTCCCTCCCTCATCCCCTCACCTTTCTTAATGACTCTCTATCGTTCTGCTCTTATCTATACCAGTTCCTTTTCTGTTTTATTGTCATTTCATTACCTCCTTGAGTTAAAAGCTTTGCTAAGTTATTTTCAAGCTAAGCTACTTTCAAACATTCTGGTTTCCTAATGGATGCAATCAAGTTGCAAAATTCCCCCAACAGATTTATAAGCAGTTCACTACTATCATTCATTTTGCTAAAGGGTATCCTATTGGATTGTTCATATATTGTATCTGGATTTAATACTGCCAGGTAGGAGAGTCTATTATGGACTTTGGTCTAATTCAGTTCTAGTATTTCAGAAAGTTTTTCTTGCATTGAATTTCTAACTACCTTCTTGGGTTCTGTACTTTGCAGACTATTGATCAATAATCTTCCTGATAAACTCTTTTAGTCTAACATAATTCTGATCTTTTCTCTAAATTCTTTAATCTTTTCCCCCTGCTTTCCCTGAGAGTACGCTCAAGTCTTTCCTTCATGTCAGTGATTCATTTTTTAGTTGGGCTTGTACCCCAAGTAAGGGAGCCAAGATTTAAATTAGATTATAAAATGAATGGCAGATATACCCTACGACGGACCTTCTTGGCTACACAGATGCTAAAGGGCACAGAAGAAACATGAATTCCCTCTCTCGTGCAGTTTATATTCTAATAAAAAGAGACAAACAAGGTAAACAAATAGCTAATTAGATTGTAAGTATGTGTGTATATGTATGATGCAAGAGAGGGGGTTATAATTTTAAATATGGTAGCCAGGAAAGCATTCTTGGAAAATTCGATTCTGTTTTGTGGGTTTTATTTTCCTACAGATGAGGAGCTTTTTCTGAGGCTTATTACATTTTCCTCCTTATTTTTCCTTTACAATATATTTGGCACACCATTTCTTTGCATCCTGCTCATGTTTAACATGGGAAATGATACCTAAAAATTCTATTTGCTCTCATATAGTATGTGTTATTTCTTCTTGACACCCTTCCTACTTAATCTGACATCTATTGGTAGCCCCACCTCACTCCACCCCAGCAACAGACTAGGTGTTACCCTCAATCATTTTTCTGTAATCAAAGAGAATAATGGTGAGAGAAAAGAAAATTCCTTGTGGCAGTTAAGTCCTTTCTGAAAAATCTGGCTTCTACACTCTTCTGAGCATATTCTTTTGAATGTCTCATGCTAGGACTTACTTCATCAGCCACAGAATTATTCTACTCCTGTGAGCTCTGAAGTCTTCCAGTGGCTCTGGAATGACAAACCCTAGTGGGAACCTTCCACCCTCCACTGAGGTCCCAAGGATATCATATTCTCAAGGGTTTTTCCTTAGCTTTCCCAAAAAGTACCTTACTCCTTTAGTCAACATCCTTCCAGACTGCAGAGTATTACTGAAAATTTGCAAGACTTAACTAACTCCTCTTGTTACTACTTCTGGGAGTTGGAGGTAAAAACAATGAAACATCTCAACAAAATCTTCTAATTCTTTCTTTGGCCATCACTCTTTGTAGTTGGTGCTTAAAGCTGAACTTCTTCATTTGGCTGTTACTGCTAAAAGGTTTCCCCTTCATTTCACCATTTTTACTCAAAGGTCTCAGTTATGGGTTGAATTCTGTCCTCTGCCAAAAAAAAAGTTGAAGTCCTAATCCCCAGTACCTTTGACTTATTTAGAAATAAGGTTTTGGGGCGCCTGGGTGGTGCAGTCAGTTAAGTGTTCAGCTCAGGTTGTGATCTCAGAGTCATGAGATCAACTCCACGTAGGGCCCTGTGCTCAGCACAGAGTCTGCTTAAGACACTCTCTCCCTCTCCCTCTGCCCCTTCCCAGGCACATGTGCACTCTCTCTAAAATAAATAAATAAATCTTAAAGAAAAGAGAAGAAAAAGGAAGGAAGGAAGGAAGGTAGGTTGGTCGGTCTTTACAGATGGACTCAAGATGAGGTCATACTGAATTAATGCGGATCCTTACTCTAATACAGTCGGTGTCCTTTTAAGAGAACATCTGGACACAGACACACAGGGAGAATGTCTTTTTACAACAGAGGCAGAAATTGGACTGACGCAGTGGCAAGCCAAAGAACGCCAAGGATCAATGGCCACAACCCAAACTAGGAAAAGGCAAGGAAGGATTCTACTCAGGAGTCTCAGAGGGAGCAACGCTCTGCTGACACGCTGAGCTCAGACTCCTAGCTTCCACAACTGTGAGAGAAAACATTTGTTGTTTTAAGGCACCCAGTTTGTGGCAGCCATGGGAAACTAACAGTCTCCTGAAACTAAGAGTCTCCTATTCCTTACCTTTTTTACCTTTCTGAGTCATTTTATTTCAAGTGTGTTTCTTGTTAACAGACTATATAGTTAGACTTTGCATTTTTTACCCAATCTCAGATCTTATTCTTTTTAAGGGGAATTTAACCAGTTCACATTTACTGAGATCATAAACATCATCAGTCTAATTACTGCTAGTTCCAGATATTTTTGCCACTACTTAAACATTCCATGTAACACCTCAGTGTATAGCAGAACAGAGCAGTTAAGAACAAAGGTCTCTGTGGAGACAAAGGTTCAAATCCTGAGTCTAGTCTGTTAGCTCTAAAATCTTGGGAAGTGTGGTAGGCAGAATGACGTCTACATCCTAATCCCAAAAACCTGTGAATGTTATCTCACAGGGCAAAAGGGACTCTACAGCTGTAATTAAGGTTAAGGACTTTGAGATGGGGAGATTACCCTGGATTACCCAGGTTGGCCCAAACTATTCATTAAGTGCTTAAAAGCATATAACCTTCCCCACCTGCAGAGAACCAAAGAGATGACTGCAAGAAAAGGGCATGGCCCAGAAGCCAAGAAACCAGGAAGCCTTTAGAAACTTAAAAGACAAGCAGACTCTCCCCTAGAGCCTGCCAATACTATAAGACCCAGTGTTGGACTCCTGACCTTCAGAAATGCAATCATAAATTTGTATTGTTTGAAGCCACTAAACTCAGGGTAATTTATTATAGGAGCATTAAAAAAGTGATATAGGGTGGTGCCTGGGTGGCTCAGTTGGTTAAGCGTCTGCCTTCAACTCAGGTCATGATCCCAGGGTCCCCTGGGATCAAGCCCCGTGTCAGGCTCCCTGCTCAGCAGGCAGGAAGGCTGCTTCTCCCTCACCCTCTGCCGCTCCACCTACTTGTGCTCTTTCTCTCCTTCTCTCTGTCAAATAAATAAAATCTTTAAAAAAAGAAAAGAAAAGAAAAGAAAAAAAGTGATATACTAGTTTCTTATAACAAGAACAGCACTTACCTTATAAGATAGGGTGAGGATTAAATAACATATATAAAGCAGTTAGCATAGTGCCCAGTGCCAAGTAAGTGTTCAATATACATGTTTAAATTGTTAAGTAGTAATACTGTAAGTCCAGTTTATTAAAAAGTAGCAAACTGGCTTTACGTGTGGTCATTTCTCCATCAGTCTACAGGAAAGCTATATCTCTTCCAGAAAGTATCATTTAAGATTCACTGGTATGAATCAGAAGAGTGTAAAAAAGCAGCTATATATGGGATTTAAAATTAATTCTGTGAGTTTAGCATGGAATAAATGTTTATATTTAAAATGAACATATATGTGAAATGCAGAGCAAGCACTCGACAAACTGGTCTGGATTGTATGAAAATAGTCACCTACATATAAATATTTTAATATAAATGAATATTACAATAATCTGTTAGTGAATTCTTACAATGTCCAGACTTAACTCATAAGAGTGGTACAGAGTGAGGGGCGCCTGGGTGGCTCAGTCGTTAAGCGTCTGCCTTCGGCTCAGGTCATGATCCCAGGATCCTGGGATCGAGCCCCGCATTGGGCTCCCTGCTCAGCAGGAGGCCTGCTTCTCCCTCTCCCGCTCCCCCTGCTTGTGTTCCCTCTCTCACTGTGCCTCTCTCTGTCAAATAAATAAATAAAATCTTTAAAAAAAAATTAAAAAAAAAAAGAGTGGTACAGAGTGGCCAGGAAAAAAAAAAATTCTTCCCCCCAAATTCTTTTTTTGTTGTTGTTTTTGAGAGAGAGAGAGAGAGGGAGTGTGCATGTGCTTGTGCTTGGGCAGAGAGAGAGGGGGAGAGAGAGAGAATCTTAAGCAGGCTCCACACCCAACGTGGAGCCCAATGAAGGGCTCGATCTCATGACCCTGAGATCATGACCTGAGCTGAAATCAAGAGTCTGATGCTTAACTGACAGAGCCACCTAGGCGCCCCCTCACCCCCAAATTGTATTTAATCAGTGCTTTCAAGATTCTGATCCAATTTCACTGCCAATGTTAACAGGCTGAGAACTGATAAAGCTGGGTTTTCTTTCTTGCGGCTCTACATCTCTTCTTCAGAGATGGCAGATGGAGCAAGAACCACCAAAGGAAGGAACAGACTGTGTAATAGAGATGTCAGCGCTTTTTTAAAAGACATTTACATAAAAAGAACAAGATTTAAGAACCCATTCAACTACGCCCATTACCCAATGTACATCTAGTAATGAAAAAGTACAAAGTGGCTATATACTAATACTTTGTCATTCCCGCTATAATGGGATCTTGCCTGCACAGCTCTGGAGAAGCAGAAACTAGGACGAGAGTTATTAGGCATGGAATAAGGCCCTGTTACATTTGTTTCACACATCCTCTGAGTCACTTATTCTGCTGCCTGAAGGAAAACGCCATTCTCATTCTACTCCCTTCCTGATAACTGGAAATTAGAACACAACACTTTTTAAATTAAAACACATAAAAACCCAAAACTTACAAACAATCATCTGTGCTTTCTGCACAAAGACTGATAGTTTTCCCATCTCGGCAAACAATCTGCAGCATACAGTCTTTTGGCTTCCCATCTGGAGGCTGAATATCTGTGAAAAGTTAAGTAGAATAAGGCAATATTTATATAGTTCTTTTTAAAGGCTTTATTCTTACCTAACAGCTCAGATAAGCAAAGGACGAGTATTTCAGAACGTTCCAATAACAAAACATCTTTGTCCTGCTCTACAGAACCAAGCACATGAATTACAACTCTGTTCCAATTAAACTTTCTGCAGGAGGGGCGCCTGGGTGGCTCAGTCGGTTAAGCATCTGCCTTCAGCCTGGGTCATGTTCTCAGGGTCCTGGGATGGAGCCCCACATCAGGCTCCCTGCTCAGCGGGGCGTCTGCTTCTCCCTCTTCCCCTCCTCCCACTTGTGCACTATCTCCCTCCCTCTCTCAAATAAATAAAATCTTTAAATAAATAAATAAATAAACAAACAAACTTCCTCCAGGAAGAACAAGCAGGCCTCTTCTGGAGGACAATCCATATACAGAGATGTATAGAACAGCCCAGATATTAGAAGAATAAGCCCCAAACAATGAAAAGTGTTAATGAGCATCAGATAACAGAATACTTACTGTTTTTATTCACAGGAAATACTAAACTGGATCACTGCTTTAAAAGTGAAAATCATACTTTAAAGTAGCTCTGTGTACCAAGAAATAAGGTCTGTGATATTTGAGCCTGGTTTAGGTAGGTATTTCAACAGCTAGTCGTCCATGGACACTTGTGTTTCAAGAACTAACATGCAGGGGGGCAAGATGTTACAACAACAATGGTTACTACAAGCATATAGGCCATTTGTAACTCTTTAATTCAAAAACTATTTATAGGAGCAGGATGTTTCAAACATCAAGGTTTACTAAAACAGACTCTATTCCAAATAGAAACAGAGCTAATAAGCAGGGAAGTCTACATACGCCCTTAATAAGAAATAGAAAAGTCTATACTTATTAAAAATTTATTCCTTTAAAATGAATATAAGGAATAACTCAGGAAACCAAGGCATCATGGATTTTTAAGTAACTGACTGGTGGTGTCATCAATAAGATGCCTGTTTCTGAGCAACAAAACCTATGCACTACCTAGGGTGGTTCCATCTTTCTTGGGGATCCCAGCACTCTGGTTATTCTCCACCACTTTCTCCATGACAGAGCAAGGAATGTGGACTGCTGGGTCTGATTCAGATGAGAAAATTAATCTGCCCCAATCATATGATTCATGATCCAAGTGTCTGGATGCCCACTGTGTTTACCTCCCTTGTTTGATGAAAGATGAAACCCTTCTTTGGTCTGTCAATGAAAGCAAAATGAGTAAGGAAAATGATTCAACTCCCACCAAAAATGAGGAAGGGTAGAGGACAGAAGCTGGCCACAACTGACTCACTTACCCCGACACTCGTGCCCGGTGCGGATATTGATGCAGTCCACTGGCATATGGACCTTATCCTCGACACTCTGCCGAGTTTGGTCATCATAATAGATCAGGTGACCATCTGACCACAGGTCAAACCAATTCTTCTTCCAACGCTTCAAAATAGTACCTGAAAAAAATGGAAAGGTTGGCTTTGAGCCAAAAAAAGCAAGGACTTTATCCTCTAGCTCACAGGTAACTGAAACGAAGGAAATTTTTCTCTGGCCCCATAAGTACACATGCATACAGTTGCCCAGAGCACTACATCAAAATGGAGATGAAATCAAACTCCAATGGCACAAACACCCATGCTGTACATGCACCTTACACTAAAGATACTAAGAATGCTGCCAACTTAATAGTCCGAAAATTTTTTTGTAAAGTTCAATAAAACCTTGATTTTGATAACAAGTGTTGGTGAGGATGTAGAGGAAAAAAGAACCATCATGTTGGTGGGAATGTAAACTGGTACAGCCACTGTGGAAAACAGTATGGATGCTCCCCAAAAAATTAAAAACAGAAATACCATATGGTCCAATAATTCTACTACTATTTACCCAAAGACAACAAAAACACTAATTCAAAAACATATAGGCACCATGTTTATTGCAGCATTATTTACAATAGCCAAGATATGGAAGCAACCTAAGTTGCTAAGTGTCCATCAATAGACAGATGGATAAGGAAGATGTGATAGTTATATACAATGAAATATTATGCAGTCATAAAAAAGGATGAGACTGTGCCATTTGTGATGATATGGTTGGACTGAGAAAGTATTACACTAAGTGAAATAAATCAGACTGAGAAAGACAAATACCATATTATTCTACTCAATGTGGAATCTAAAAAAAAAAAACAAATGAATAAACAAACATTAAAAGCAGAAACAACACATAAATACAGAGAACAAACTGATGGTTGCCAGATGGGAAAGGGCTGGGAGGATGGGCAAAACAGAGGAAGGGTAGTGGGAGATAGAGGCTTCCAGTTATGAAATGAGTAAGTCATGGGAATAAAAGGCACTGCATGAAGAATACAGTCAATGATATTGTAACAGTGATGTATGGAAACAGATGGTAGCTACGCTTGTGGTGAGCATAGCATAACAAGAGTTACACACCTGAAACTAATGTAACATTATGTCAACTATACTCAAAATTTTAAAAACCAAAAAAAACCCAAAATCCTTCATTTTAAGCTAATAAAACATATAATATTTAATTTTCCATGTAGTATATCTACACTCTCCCAGGAGTATTTAACTTTGCTAAACTGATCAGAGAACACTGGACTGTGAAGTCTCTATATACAAAAAACAATAATACATTCCTCTTTTAAAAAAACATGTTTTGTTTTGTTTTTCTCGAAGAGCTTTCACATATATTCTTCTCTAACATTCACCTTCCCTTAAAGCCCATGGTGTGGGAGGGTCTCCCTGCTTCAGACAGACACAGAAGCAGGTTCGGACACTGGGTGTACCCACAGCCAAGACACTGACTCCCATCCTGTGTGCATCTGTCCTGCTACCTCATACGTCCCTATCAGTTTAGGGAATTCATCCTAACATTTGTAATCTTGGACTAGGCACTTAACTTTATGAAACTCAAATTTCCCTATTAGCCAAAAAGGAAAACTAAAAGGCCAAGTCAGTCACCCCTGCTCCTTCCTCACACCCAGACACTACCTACTACATCCTTTGTTCCTGTAGATCCCACCCTTCTTGGCCATCGTGCACAAATCCCATTCCATGTACCTCTCCTTATGCTCCCATAGCCATTACTGGTGTGAACTAAATATGCATCATATCAGCCCTCCAAATTTCTTTTACCACTATCAGGCACCCTCCTTGCTAAGAAGGGCATCCACAGCAGTGTCCCAAACTGATAAATAAGTGACATCAGCATCCACTTGATTGGCAGCCCCTGAGCTGTACAGAAACTACCAAAAAGAGCCACCCAGACACACAGGTGGACCGGATTAGGGAGTTCTACCCAAGTATCTCACCTGCCACCAAAGCCCTGACTGCAGATTCCCAAATTAGGCTGTCCTCCATAGTCCTAAAGGTCTGTGTGGCAATAGCAATAAAAGCAATCCTCCAGACCACTTTGCATACATGTAACCATCTGTGTACCTCTGCTACCCAGTGAATATAATACAAGTCACCTCATCTTATTTTATTAGGATTGATAGTTCTGATTTTTGCAAAGGAAAATGGAATAAGTCTTCTGAATATACACTTCAAGACTGCCATGGACCAGGACACTAGAAAAGTCTGTACAACTTATTTAAAAGACATCTATTTTGTGTACGTCATCACGCTAGGCATTGACTGGGAGAGGGGACAAAAAGTCAAAATGGTCACTGTTCACTTATGTTGACAGAACATTTACACTGAGTCATGGTGAAGAAAGGAAAGCTTGTCCTCAAACAAGGACGCAGCAAAGCCTAAAGAGAAAACCAGAGGATATCCATAGGACCAGGAAAGGAAGGTACATCCTCTAGGTCCAAACAAGGCTCTCCACATCCCCTGACAATTTAGGGAAGGATGGGATCACAAAACCCAAAACAAAGAAACTTACACAAAGACTGGGGCTAGGCTCCAATATGCCAGGACTTTCTTTTTAAAGCAACATTGCTCTATCTATTCTTAGAATATAGAACTGTCACAGACCTTGAAAGGACACCTGGTTCAGCTCCAGGTCTGGGAATGTAGAACTAGTGACAGGACAAATAAGCTGAAGGCTTGTGTCCTGGTAGAAAGTGTGTCAATGCCGAAATGACACAGTCCTGAATCTGAATACAGGTTTGCCACCCACAGTGTTAAGTTACCTAATATCACTAAAACTCAATTTCTTCAACTAGAAATCAGGATAATGCCACCTACCTCACAGAGCTGCTGTGGTAAGTACATAATATATGTAAAATCTATGTAACAAGGTCACAAACAACCTTCATAAATAATAGTTTTTATAAACCATCTAAGGTATGCAGTCCATTCTTCACTGCTAGTCTCAATTTTAGCTAAGTTCTGAAGATAACCCCCCAACAGAAATTTGTATCTGAATAATAAACAGTATAAACTATAGTTCAGTTTTTTGCTAGAGTCATAAATGATATAGTAGTCATTTTTCCCTTAACTCTGCTCTTTCTAGAAGGACAGCAGAATAATCTGTTTACTTTTTCTCTAATGAACAGAGTTGGTTATTCCTGCTTTAGAACACACCATGAATCTGGGAGCCTGGGTGGCTCAGTCGGTTAAGCGTCTGCCTTTGGCCCAGGTCATGATCCCAGGATCCTGGGATTGAGTCCTGCATTGGGCTCCCTGCTCAGCAGGGAGTCTGTTTCTCCCTCTCCCTATGCCCATCCCCACTGCTCATGCATTCTCTCTCTCTCTCTCATGCTCACACACTCTCTCTCTCTGCCTCTCTCAAATAAATAAAATCTTAAAAAAAAAAACAAAACTGATTCTCTTCTGCAGAGTCCTTTTGAAGATCCAAAAGACTAGTTTTAGATAAACTCATTCCTTCAAGTCAAATCTTCATCTCTATAAAGTCTCCAGTATTTTAGAATCTTAGTCACTATTCAATCCCCAAATAAAACAGGTATTTCCCACAAAGACAGCAGTACCTCCATGCTAATATATCAGAGTTCAGCTTGGTTAGATTCAAGCAGGGACTCAGGTCAGCCACGAGTACATGGGCCCCTAGATAACTTTAGGATAGGGCTGACTGCCAGGGAAATAGCAACCAAGAAGGAACTCTGGTGAGCAGAAACACAGTTCACAGAGCTCTAAAAATTTCCCAGAGGAAATCCAGAGCAAGCACATTAATAAGACTTTGACATTTATTTTTAAATGTGATCTGTTTCAGCAATAGAAATAAACATGTACCCTAAGGCAACACTAAACCCAGTCCAACAGGCTCATGTTCTGTACTTACTCTGTCGCAGCAACCATCCACTCTTCACAAACGCCATTTTTCCACCTGTAAAAGAAACAGCCAGGTTCAAAGTTATACCCTGAAAAGAGAATGGCCCACACAAGCTGTTTTTCACTCACAACAGTTCTGACACCAAACATGTGGGGTCTTTCCACATTAACAACGAATTCTCCAAATCTCAGGACAACAACTAGATGTCTACTGATTCAACTCGATTCTGACCTGGAATGAGCATCAGTTAAGGGTTCAGTTCCACAAGAGTGCTCCCACTTCAGAAAACAAGTTCTGAGCCTCCAATATTTCTGACCTACAAATTGGGGGTTCCCACAACCTCTCCTCAAATTTGATAATTTTGCCAGAATGGCTCACAGAACTCAAGAAAGCATTTTACTTACCATGTCCTATTTCTTATAAAGCATACAACTCAGGAAAAGCCAGATGGAAGAGATGCACAGAGCAACGTAAGTCTTTCATGCCTTCTCTAGGCACACCGCCCCCTCCCAGCACCTCTACGTGATCATTAACCCAGAAGCTCTTAAAACCCTGGCTTTAGGGGTTTTAAGAAAGTGACATTAGGTAGGTGTGATTGATTACATTACTGACCACTGGTGACTGAACTTAATCCCCAGCCTCTCCCCATCCCTTCAGGTCCAGGGATGGGGCTGAAAGTTCTAACCTTCTAATCACAAGGCTGATTTCCCTGGCAATCAGCCCCATCCTAAAGTTATCTAGGGGCCCAGCAAGATCACCTCATCAGCATAAACAGATATGGTTGAAAGGGGCTCATTATGAATAACAAGATACTCTTAGCACCTCTATCTCAGGAAATTCCAAAGATTTTAGTTCACATAGTTCTTACATCACAAAAATCACAGCCATCTGGTCTAACTCTCCATCCTGATCTCTGTGTCAGCTGAGGAAGGCAACAAAGCCATTTTACCTCACTGGCCATCTGGCATTTACCTAATACCTCCTCAGTAGGGCCAACACAACCCCTCCCCCCACCTCCCCCCACCTCCCACTCTAGGCTTTGGGCTCAACACTCTGCCCACCTTACTAAATCTAACACCACTCAACAGACATAAAGCATCCCAGGAACACTAAGATTTAGCTCTGTCAAGGATTTGTGGCTTCTCCTAATATGACCAGCGTCCTGGGGCTCTGGGGTCCACTGCCTCAGCTTTATACCTGGTGTGCCCAGTAGCATTCACACAGCCCAGTCATATGTGCACTGGTGTCAACAGGCCAAGTGGCCGGTCAGAGCAGAATACTGAAGTCAAGAAAGAATGTGATAAATTTAACTCCATAAAAATAAAAATCTGAGTGGCAAGAAAAGTCAAAAAGACAAAATATTAAGAAAAACATTTACAACTATATGGCAACAATGAGCTAATTTCCTTCAAGTACAAAGCTCACATATAACAGAAATGACAATCATCTGGCAGTTCACAAGAAAACAAACATTAATAGGCAATAAATTTGTTAAGATATTCAATTTCTCTCTCAATTCAACACACAAAATTCAAAACACAAGTTAACAATATTACCTATCAAATGGGCACAAATGAAAAAAAACTATGATACCCAGAAAGGAGTAAGCATGATGGCAGGAATGAAAACTGTTGCAAACTTCTGGGAGAAGGATTTGACATCTATCAAAATTTTAAATGTTCATAAACTCTGACCCAGAGATTTCACCATTACTAGGATTATACCTCATTGATACATGTGCAGAGGTCTACCAACAAATCTGTATATTCATGGCAATGTTGCTTATACTGCAAAACACTAGCTCCAACCAAAGTGATCCACATCAGAAGATGGCTCAAAGGGTACCTCCACACATGACAGATCATTATGCAGATATGAAAAAGGAGGTAGAACAGTGTGTGCTGATACCTGCACAATTGTTTTGGGGAAGGAATCACAGAAACTCTTAACCACGTGTACCTTTGAGGAGAGAAAGAAGGCAATGCTGTGTATGTATCAGAAAAGAAAGTGACTAGGGGCGCCTGGGTGGCACGGTCAGTTGAGCATCCAACCCTTGGTTTCGGCTCAGGGAGTGAGCTCAGGGTTGTGAGATGGAGCCCCGCATCAGACTCCACACTCAGTGAGGAGTCTGCTTGTCTGCTTGATACTCTCTCTCCCTCTCTCTCGGCCCCACCACCCACCCTTCACACACAAGAATGCTCTCTAAAATAAATAAATCTTTCCAAAAAAAAGTGCCTATTCAGTCCTATTATACCTTTCTTTCTATTAATACTTAAAATTTTTAACAACTTGCATGTATTATATTTTTTCTTTAATCAACAGATTTTAGGGGCCCCTGGCTACCTCAGTTGGTAAAACATGTAATACTTGACCTCAGGGTTGTGAGTTTGAGCCCCATGTTGGAAACAGAGATTATGTTTTTTTGAGGGGGGGCATAGAGATTACTTTTTTTTTTAATTAAAAAAAAAATAAGGGCATCTGGGTGGCTCAGTCAGTTAAGCATCTGACTTCAGCTGAGGTGATTTTGGGGTCCTGGAATCAAGGCCCAAGTCAGGCTCCCCACTCAGTGGGACGTCTGGTTGTCCCTCTCCCTTTGACTCTGCCCCTCCCCCTTCTTGTGCTCTCTGTGTCTCTCAGATAGGTAAATAAAATCTTTAAAAAAAATAGATCTTACTTGGAGATTTTATGGGAACCATTTTTGTTTTCTACTTTAGCATTTTTAGGTACTCTCTTTAACAGTTGGATGGTTAGCAAAAAGGAGGAAAAGCCCAAGTGGGCACCTGAAAAGAACAAATGAGCCCCTCCAACCTTTAATTTTTCCCATGTCTAAGTATGACTAAATTCTCACCATTCTCCAAACCTTTACAAAAAGAGCTACACAAGCTTGGTTCATCCTATACTCCAGCATCTCCAAAATCTCATACTCAAGGTTCTTAATGTCCTTGTGATTTCTGCCAACTCATGCTGTCTGTCCTCTCTAAGAAAGTTAGTAAGTTTTTCATCTTTCCCCATTTTTCTCCCACACACTCAGGTAAACTAGAAACAGAAATGCAGTCTCTCCCATTTATCCCACTGGACATGCATGCTGCTCACTGCTGACTAGAGGGGACTAGCCCAAGTGCCGCTGACTAAACCCACTCTAATCCAAAGCTCTCTGTTAGGCAAAATGACAGTTTATTATTTAAACTGGGTTGAACTGGTTTGCTAAACTCGCAGGAAAAAAAAGGAAAAACAAAAACAAAAAAACCATGCAGCCAAAAACCATCATTTACTTCCAAACAGATACCATCATATCTTCATCCAACAAATATTGAGTGCTAATATGTGCCCAACCTTGTAGTAGGCACTAAGGACACAGCAGTGACCAAGCTAAAGTCCCTGTTTTCATGTAGCTTACACTGTAGGAAAGCAATTGGTTAAAATTATAAATTAAAAAGACGGGTGGGGAGGAGCAAGATGGCAGAGGAGTAAGAGACCTAAATTTCATCTGGTCCCAGGAATTCAGCTAGATAGTTATGAAACCATTCTGAACACCTCAAACTTGACAGGAGATCAAAGAAAAGAATAGCAACAATTCTATGAACAGAAAAGGGACCACTTTCTGGAAGGCAGGACGTGCGAAGAAGGCAATATTCAGGAAGATAGACGGCCAGGGGAGGGGGCCTCCATCAGCTGCTATGGGCAAGTGATACAGCTGCGGAGCACAAAATCAAAACTTTTAGAAGTCGGCTCCGCTGAGGGACTTCGCTCCGGTGGCTAAGCAGGGGGTGGGAACCTCGCTGGGACAGCGTGGTCTCAGGCCCTCGGGGTCACAGAAAGACCAGGGGAGCCGGAGAGTGGCAGAGCTCCCAGGTATCAGAGCAAGGAAGCCAGCTGCAGAATCGGGGAGACTCCCCTTCCTGCCCCAGGAGAAGCAGTGTGGGAGCGCACCGCAGGGATCTGCTGGGTTTGGAGACTCCACATGGGGTCCGGTGGCAGAGATAGAAACCCTCGGTCACAGGCCAGGTGAGCACGGACTGCAGCCGGAAACCGGGGAGATGGGAGGGATTGACTGCTTTTCTCTGGGGGCTCAATGAGGAGTCGCCTGAGTCCTTGGCTCCTCCAGAGCGGAGACTGGGAGGCTTCCATTTTCACTCTGTCCTCCAAGGCTGTAAAGAAAGCTTTCAGGGAACAAAAGCTCCCAAGAGCAAACCCGGGATTACTTAGCCCCGACCAGGCAAGGGAGGGGCAATTCCGCCTCCGGCAAAGATATTTAAGAACCACTGCAACAGGCCCCTCCCCTAGAAGATCAGCAAGAACATCCCGCCAAAACCAAGTTTACCGATCAATGAGAACTGCAAAACTCCAAGCACTAGGGGAATACTACACATAGAATTCATGGCTTTTTTCCCATGATTCTTTAGTCTTTCAAAGTTAATTTTTAAAATTTTCTTTTTTCTTTTCTATTCATTTTTGAATTTTTCTTCTTTCCTTTTTCAACCAACATCTTACATTACCAATTCTTTTTAAAATCTTCTTTAATTTGCATTTTTAGTCATATTCTATCCCTTCATTGTATTTAACCTTATTTTGTGCATGTGTGTATATATATATATATATATATATATACATATACACATTTTTCTTTCTTCAAAATTTTGGGATAGAGTTTCTTCCAAAAGACCAAAATATACCCTAAATCTAGTATATGGCTTGGTTCTAGTCTCCTGCCTGATCACATTCTCTCCTTTTTTCTTTTTTTAAATTTTTTTTCTATATTTTCTCAACCAACTTATCATCAATTCCGTTTTTAAAATCTTTTTTGATTTTCATCTTTACATTCATATTCTACCCCTTCATCATATTTACCCTTATTTTTGTATATATACATGAGTTTTTCTTTCTTTAAATTTTTGGGAGGCAGTTTCTTCTAACAAGACAAAATACACACAAAATCTAGTGTGTGGCTCTGTTCTAGTCACCAGCCTGATCATATTTTTTTTTTCCTTTCTTCCCCGCCGCCCCCCGCCCCCCGCCCCGGTTTTTGGGTCTCTTCTGATTTATTTAGTGTATATGTTTCTGGGGTCGTTGTTACACTTCTGCCAATTTGTTCTCTCACTTATCTATTCTCTAGACAAAATGACAAGACAGAAAAACTCACCTCAAAAAAAAAGAAAAAGAGGCAGTACTGACTGCCAGGGACCTAATCAATACTGACATTAGTAACATGTCGAAACTAGAGTTCAGAATGACGATTATAAAGATACTAGCTGCACTTGAAAAAAGCATAGAAAACACTAGAGAATCCCTTTCTGGAGAAATAAAAGAACTAAAATCTAATCAAGTCGAAATCAAATAGGCTATTAATGAGGTGCAATCAAAAATGGAAGCTCTAACTGATAGGATAAGTGAAACAGAAGAGAGAATTAGGGATATGAAAGACCAAATGATGGAGAATAAAGAAGCTGAGAGAGAGAGAGAGAAACAACTACTGGATCACCAGGGGAGAAATCAACAGATAAGTGATACCATAAGATGAAACAATATTAGAATAACTGGAATCCCAGAAGAAGAAGAAGAGAAAGGGGGCAGAAGGTATACTGGAGCAAATTATACTGCAGAACTTCCATAATGTGGGGAAGGAAACAGGCATCAAAATCGAGGAGGCACAGAGAACCCCCCAAACTCAATAAAAATAGGTCAACACCCCAATATCTAATAGTAAAACTTACAAGTCTCAGAGACACAGAGAAAATTCTAAAAGCAACTCGGGACAAGAAGTCTGTAACCTACAACATTAGAAACATTAGATTGGCAGCAGACTTATCCACAGACTTGGCAGGCAAAGAAAGGACTGGCATGATATACAGAGCACTAAATGAGAAAAACAAGCAAGCAAGAATGCTATATCCAGCTAGGCTACCATTGAAAATAGAATGAAAGATAAAAAGCTTCCAAGACAAACAAAAACTAAAAGAATTTGCGAACACCAAACCAGCCCCACAAGAAATATTAAAAGGGGTCCTCTAAGCAAAGAAACAGTCTAAAAGTAACATAAACCTGGAGGGGGGAAAGATACCGGAGGAGTAGGGGACCCTATTCCAACCTGTCCCTGGAATTGAGCTGGGTATCTACCAGACCACTCTGAACACACACAAAATCAGCCTGAGATGTAAGAAGATAGATCTGGACCTCTACAAACAGAATATCGCAGGCGGTTCGTTTCGAGGTACCAAGTGGGGAGCCATGATTCCACGGACAGATATCGGAGAATAAACGGAAGGGGGAGGGAGCCTGGCCGTGGGGATCCTACACCGCCAGTGAGCGAAAGCCTCCCGCACTGGGGACCAGGCACAGGCTCCCAGACGAGTAGCGACGGGGAAAGGACTTTAGGGCAGCCCCACGGAGGGAAACCTGGAGCGGCAGGCTGAGCCTGCAAACTGGGGGAGGCTGGTGGTTTTAGAAGCACAAAGGCAGAGACGTGCCCCGACCTGGAGGCAAGGATTGGGAGCGCTGCTGAGGGGAGCACAACCCAGGACGCTGCAGTTTATAGCAGCACAGACAGAAACAGAGATAGTGTGGCCTGGAGAGCTCACTGAAGAACAAACAGAGATCTCTCTGCTACGAGGCAGAGGGTTGGAAACAGTCTCTTCTGCTCTCTTGGAAGAGATGCAGAAAGCCTCCAGGGAAAGCTGCCAGAGAACAAAAGCCCCAAAAAACCGGTTTCCACTGAGCCCATACCTGGCCACAGGGGGCAGGGCAACTCTGCCCGAACAGGGTTGCCTGAGTACAGTGTGGCAGGCCTCTCCCCCAGAAGACAGGATGGGAAAACAAGAGGCCAGCAACCCTAAGGTCCCAAGAAAACAGGTGCATCTTGCTTGGATTCTGGTCAATAATTTGGACTCTATACATTCCCTCAACCACCGATCAACAGAATGACTAGGAGGAGGAACCCCCAAAATACGAAAGACTCAGACTGTGACTTCTGCCACAGATTTACAAACGGATACAGATATAACCAAGATGTCAGAAATGGACTTCAGGGTAACAGTTATGAACACAATAGCTAGAATGGAGAAATTGATTAATGGCAACGTAGAGTCTCTAAGCGCAGAAATGAAAGCTGAATTGGCAGAAATTAAAAATTCTATCAATGAGATCCAATCTAAGCTAGATAATCTAACAACTAGGGTAAGAGAGGCAGAAGAATGAATTACTGACCTGGAAGTCCATTTAATAAATAAAAAGGGAAAAGAGAAGGTCAGGGAAAAACAACTCAGAAGCCATGAAAATAGAATCAGAAATAAGGGACACCATGAAGCGTTCCAATGTCAGAGTTATTGGAATCCCTGAGGGGGTGGAGAGAGAGGACTAGAAGATATATTTGAGCATTTCATAGCTGAGAACTTCCCTAATCCGAGAATGAAACAAACATTCGTGTCCTACAGGCAGAGAGGAAACTCCCAAGATCAAGAAAAACAGGCCAACACCCCGGCATGTAATAGTAAAACTCGCAAATCTCAGAACCAAGGAAACCACTTTAAGGGCAGTTAGGGAGAAGAAATTTCTTACGTACAGAAGGAGGAACATCAGAATAACGTCAGACTTATCCATAGAGACCTGGCAAGCCAGAAAGGCCTTGCAAGACATATTCAGGGTACTAAATGAGAAGAACATATAGCCAAGAATACTTTATCCGGCAAGGCTGTCATTTAGAATGGATGGAGAGATGCAGAGCTTCCAAGACCGGCAGAAACTGAAAGAATATGAGACCACTAAACCGGCCCTGCAAGAAATATTAAGGGAGAGTTCAATAAAAGGAGAAAGACCTCAAGAGGGATACAGAAATTTACAGAGACAATCTAGAGAGACAAGGTCTTCACAGGCAACATGACGACATAAATTCATATCTTTCAATAATCACTCTCAATGTAAATGGACTAAATGTTCCCATAAAATGGCAAAGGGTTGCAGATTGGATAAAAAGACAGGACCCATCCATACGCTGTCTACAAGAGACTCATTTTGAACCTAAAGATGCATCCAGACTGAAAGTGAAGGGATGGAGATCCATCTTCCACGCCAACAGACCTCAGAAGAAAGCTGGGGTAGCAATTCTTATACCAAACAAATTAGATTTTAAAATAAAGACTGCAGTTAAAGACACAGAAGGACACTATATCATTCTTAAAGGGTCTATCCAACAAGAAGATCTAACAATTGTAAATATCTACGCCCCCAACATGGGAGCAGCCATCTACATAAGCCAACTGTTAACCAAAATCAAGAGTCATATTGATAACAATACGTTAATTGTAGGAGACCTCAATACTGCAGTTTCAGCAACAGACAGATCCTCTAAGCAGAAAATCAACAAAAATAACAAGAGCTTTGAATGACACACTGGACCAGATGGACCTCATAGATATATACAGAACATTCCACCCTAAAACAACAGAATACTCATTCTTCTCAAGTGCACATGGAACTTTCTCCAGAACAGACGACATACTGGGTCACAAATCAAGTCTCAACAAATACCAAAAGACTGAGATTATTCCCTGCATATTCTCAGACCACAATGCTCTAAAACTGGAACTCAATCACAAGAAAATATTTGGCAGAAATTCAAACACTTGGAAGCTAAAGACCAGTCTGCTCAAGAATGTTTGGGTCAACCAGGAAATCAAAGAAGAACTTAAACAATTCATGGAAACCAATGAGAATGAAAACGTATCCATCCAAAACCTATGGGATACTGCCAAGGCAGTCCTAAGGGGGAAATACATAGCCAGCCAAGCCTCACTCAAAAAAATAGAAAAATCCAGAATTCACCAACTTTACACCTTAAAGAACTAGAGAAAAGGGAACAAACGATGCCTAAGGCACGCATTAGAAAAGAAATAAGGAAGACTGGAGCAGAGATCAATGAATTAGAAACCAGAAACAGAGTAGATCAGACCAACGAAACTAAAAGCAGGTTCTTTGAAAGAATTAATAAGACTGATAAACCACTGGCCAGACAAAAAAAAGAAAAGAGAAAGGACCCAAATTAATGAAATTATGAATGAAAGGGGAGAGATCACGACTAACACCAAGGAAATAGAAACAATTATTAGAAATTATTATCAACAACTATATGCCAATAAACTGAGCAATCTGGATGAAATGGAGGCCTTCCTGGAAACCCATAAACTGCCAAGACTGAAACAGGAAGAAATTGACAACCTGAATAGGCCAATAACCAGTAAAGAGATTGAAGGAGTGATCAAAAACCTCCTAAAAAACAAGAGCCCAGGGCCTGATGGATTCCCTGGGGAATTCAACCAAACATTCAAAGAAGAAGTAATACCTATCCTACTGAAGTTGTTTCAAAATATAGAAACAGAAGGAAAGCTTCTAGACTAATTCTATGAAGCCAGCATTACCTTAATCCCCAAACCAGGCAAAGACCCCAACAAAAAGGAGACTTTCAGACCGATATCCCTGATAAATATGGATTCCAAAATTCTCAACAAAATCCTAGCTAATAGGATCCAACAATACATTAAAAGGATCATCCACCACGACCAAGTGGGATTTATCCCTGGGCTGCAAGGGTGGTTCAACATTCACAAAATAATCAATGTAACAGAACACATTAATAAGAGGTGAGAGAAGAACCATATGGTGCTCTCAACTGATGCAGAAAAAAGCATTTAACAAAATACAGAATCCTTTCCTGATTAAGACTCTTCAGAGTATAGGGATAGAGGGAACATTCCTCAAGTTTATAAAATCCATCTATGAAAAACCCACAGCAAATATCCTCCTCAATGGGGAAAAGCTGAGAGCCTTTCCCTTAAGGTCAGAAACACATCAAGGATGCCCACCCTCACCACTATTGTTCAACATAGTACTAGAAGTCCTAGCAACAGCAATCAGACAACAAAAAGAAATAAAAGGTATTCAGATTGCTAAAGAAGAAGTCTAACTCTCTCTTTTCTCAGATGACATGACACTTTATGTGGACAACTCAAAAGACTCCACCCCCAAATTACTAGAACTCATCCAGCAATTCAGTAATGTGGCAGGATACAAAATCAATGCGCAGAAATCAGTTGCTTTCTTATACGCTAACAATGCAACCGTAGAAAGAGAAATTAGAGAAACGATTCCATTTACTATAGCACCAAAAACCGTAAGATACCTCGGAATTAACCTAACCAAAGAGGCAAAGGATCTATACTCTAGGAACTACAGAACACTCATGAAGGAAATTGAAGAAGACACAAAAAGATGCAAAAACATTCCATGCTCATGGATCGGAAGAATAAAAATTGTTAAAATGTCTATGCTACCCAGACCAATTGATACCATCAAGGCCATCCCAATCAAAATTCCAATGACATTTTTCAAAGTGCTGGAACAAACAATCCTAAAATTTGTATGGAATCAGAAATGACCCCGAATCGCCAAGGACATGTTGAAAAAGGAAAACAAAGCTGGGGGCATCACGTTGCCTGATTTCAAGCTATGTTACAAAGCAGGGATCACCAAGACAGCATGGTACTGGCACAAAAACAGACATATAGATCAATGGAACAGAACAGAGAGCCCAGATATGAGCCCTGAACTCTATGGTCAAATAAGCTTCAACAAAGCAGGAAAAATATGCAATGGAAAAAAGACAGTCTCTTCAATAAATGGTGCTGGGAAAATTGGACAGCCACAGGCAGAAGAATGAAACTCGACCATTCTCTAACACCATTCACAAAGATAAACTCAAAATGGATGAAAAAGACCTCAGTGTGAAGGAATCCATCAAAATCCTAGAGGAGAACACAGGCAGTAACCTCTTTGACATCGCCCACAGCAACTTCTTTCAAGATACATCTCCAAAGGCTAGTGAAACAAAAGCAAAAATGAACTTTTGGGACTTCGTCAAGATAAAAAGCTTCTGCACAGCAAAGGAAACAGTCAACAAAACAAAGAGGCAACCCACAAAATGGGAGAAGATATTTGCAAATGACCACTACAGATAAAGGGCAGGTATCCAAGATCTATAAAGAACTTCTCAAACTCAACACCCAAAAAATAAAGAATCAAGTCAAAAAATGGGCAGAAGATATGAACAAACACTTCTCCAAAGAAATACAAATAGCTAACAGACATGAAAAAATGTTCATCATCATTAGCCATCAGGGAAATTCAAATCAAAACCACATTGAGATACCACCTTACACCAGTTAGAACGACAAAAATTGACAAGGCAAGAAACAACAAATGTTGGAGCTTGTGCAGAAAGGGGAAGCCTATTACACTGTTGGTGGGAATGCAAGTTGGTAGAGCCACTTTGGAAAACAGTGTGGAGGTGCCTCAAAAAATTAAAAATAGAGCTACCCTATGACCCAGCAATTATGCTACTTGGTATTTACCCCAAAGACACAGATGTAGTGAAAAGAAGAGCCATATGCACCCCAATATTCATAGCAGCAATGTCCACAATAGCCAAACTGTGGAAAGAGCCGAGATGCCCTTCAACAGGATAAAGAAGATGTCCATATATACAATGGAATATTACTCAGCCATCAGTAAAGATGAATACCCAACTTTTGCATCAAAATGGATGGGACTGGAGGAGATTATGCTAAATGAAATAAATCAAGCAGAGAACATCAATTATCATATGGTTTCACTTATTTGTGGAACATAAGGAGTAGCATGGAGGATATTAGGAGAAGGGAAAAATGAGGCGGGGGGGAATTGGAGGGAGAGATGAACCATGAGAGACTATGGACTCTGAGAAACAAACTGAGGGTGTTAGAGGGGAGGGTGGTGGGGTGATGGGTTAGCCCAATGATGGGTATTAAGGAGGGCACGTACTGCATGGAGCACTCGGTATTATACGAAAACAATGAACCGTCGATCACTACATCAAAAACTAATGATGTATTGTATGGTGACTAACATAACAGACGTAAAAAACCAAAAACAAAAACAAAAACAAAAAAAGTAACATAGACGTGAAAGGAACACAGACAATATACAGTAACAGTCACCTTACAGGCAATACAATGGCACTAAATTCGTATCTTTCAATAGTTACCCTGACTGTAAATGGGCTAAATGCCCCAATTAAAAGACACAGGGTATCGGATTCGATAAAGAAAACAAGACCCATCAATATGCTGTCTGCAAGAGACTCATTTTAGACCCAAAGACACCTCCAGATTTAAAGTGAGGGGGTGAAAAAACATTTACTATGTTAATGGACATCAAAAGAAAGCTGGGGTGGCAATCCTGAGATCCAATTAGATTTTAAACCAAAGAGTATAAGAGATGAGGAAGGACACTACATCATACTTAATGGGTCTATCCAACAAGAAGATCTAACAATTTTAAATATCTATGCCCCTAACTTGGGAACAGCCAATTATATAAGCCAATTAGTAACAAAATCAAAGAAACATATCGACAGTAATACAATAATAGTAGGGGACTTTAACACCTCCCCCTCACTGAAATGGATAGATCATTTAAGCTCAAGATCAACAAGGAGATAAAGGCTTTAAATGACACACTGGGCCAGATGGACTTCACAGATACATTCAGAACACAGATATATTCAGAACAACGTGGATGCAACTAGAGGGTATTATGCTAAGCGAAAGAAGTCAATCAGAGAAAGACAATTATCATATGATCTCACTGATATGAGGAATTTGAGAAACAAAACAGAGGATCATAGGGGAAGGGAGGGAAAAATTAAACAAGATGAAACTGAGGAGGAGACAAACCATAAGAGAATCTTAACCTCAGGAAACAAACTGAGGGATGCTGGAGTGGAGGGGGGTGGGAAGGATGGGGTGGCTGGGTGATGGACATTGGGGAGAAGCGCTATGAATTGTGTAAGACTGATGAATCACAGACCTGTACCCCTAAAACAAATAATACGTTATGTTAAAAAAAAAAAAAAGAAATATAGACTGTTAAGATTGTTGCTTCTACTCTGAATCTACTTAACTCCTATTACCAAAAATGTGTAAAATACAATTGGAAGTATTTCCATATTAAAAAAAATTAAAAATAAAAAGACGGGTTTTGCAATGTTGTAGACAGCATTACATCTTTATAGTAGTGTTATTACCCCCCAGAACATAAAACAGTATTCATTTACGCCAAAAACTGAATAATTATACTAAAGTGTCCTACCATCATAATAATGTGAATTCTCAATCTGTATTTCATGTGGAAAAGAAAATATCTGGGTATATGCCAAAAAATTATTAGCAGTTTTTTGGGAGCTACCAAGTCACAATATAATACAACTAAAGCTGGCTGAAATGCTATCATACAACTTTGCTGGTACTTGATCAGTTGGTGGTTATGTAAAAGTGTGGAAGAATAGAAAGGAGTTTCCTGAACTTCTGTGGTAATTTTTTATAAACTTTTATGATTTTTTTTTTTAAGATTTTATTTATTTATTTGACAGAGGGAGACACAGCAAGAGAGGGAACACAAGAAGGGGGAGTGAGTGGGAGAAGGAGAAGCAGGGTTCCCGCGGAGCAGGGAGTCCGATGTGGGGCTCGATCCCAGGACCCTGGGAGAGTGACATGAGCCGAAGGCAGACACTTAACGACTGAGCCACCCAGGCGCCCCATCTTTTATGATTCTTGATATCAACTTGTCTCTATTTGCTGTCATTCATAATAGTCAAAAATGTCAGACAACTGTTAACACTGATAAGAAGTTACATTTACTCAAAAGTCTTTTAAGAACCTGAGTCCAACAACTTTACATACCTATAAAATTAGTAACACTACCACCCATGAAGGTAAGAGTTAAAAAGAGAGTCCGAGCTAAAACCTTAAGGACCTAGAGATTTCCTATTATCTACAAATTGTATGCGTCAACATCTGAGTTGCCAGATACTGTACCTGTATTCTCTTTGGTATTTACTTGCTGGGAGGCTGGGTTTTGCTTTTCGGGTGCCCGAGGTTCAAGGTATGTCAACATGAGGAATCAGAACAGTTTGGGAATCAATACCAAGCCATTTGAGAAAAAATGCAAAAAGAAGAAAAAAAAATACATGGAGGTTAAAGAACATCCTACTAAAGAATGAATGGGCCAAACAGGAAATTAAAGAAGACTTAAAAAAATATATGGAAGCAAATGAAAATAAAAACACGACAGTCCAAAACCTTTGGGATGCAGCAAAGGCAGTCTTAAGAGGAAAGGATATAGCAATACAGGCCTTCCTCAAGAAACAAGAAAAGTCTCAAATAACCTTACACCTAACCTTACACCTAAAGGAGCTAGAAATAGAACAGCAAATAAAGCCTAAATCCAGCAGGAGAAGAGAAATAATAAAGATGAGAGCAGAAATCAATGATACAGAAACTTAAAAAAAAAAAAAAACGAAACCAGGAGTTAGTTCTTTGAAAGAATTAATAAGATCAATGAACCCCTAGCCAGACTCATCAAAAAGAGAAAGAACCCAAATTAATAAAATCGTGAATGAAAGAGATCTCAACCAACACCACATAAATACAATTATAAGAGAATATTATGAGCAATTAAATGCCAACAAATTAGGCAATCTGGAAGAAATGGATGCATTCCTACAAACATATAAATTACCAAAACTGAAGCAGGAAGAAATAGAAAACCTGAACAGACCTATAAACAGCAAAGAAATTGAATCAGTAATCAAAAATCTCCCAATAGGGGAAGAGCTCCTCCTCCACCTGGAAGGCGCAGCTCACACTGGGCAGAAACCTTGCTGAGGGGGCAGAGCAAGACAGCAGAGGAGTAGGAGACCTGGATTTCGTCTGGTCTCAGGAATTCAGCTGGATAGGGATCAAACCATTCTGAACACCTACAAACTCAATAGGAGATTGAAGAAAAGAACAGCAACAACTCTCTGAACAGAAAAGCGAACACTTTCTGGAAGGTAGGACGTGCGGAGAAGTGAATCCGAGGCGATATTCGGGAGGATAGATGGCAGGGGAGGGGGCCTCCGTCAGCCGATACCGGCAAGTGATAGAGCAGCAGAGCACAAAATCGGAACTTTTAGAAGTCTGCTCCGCTGAGGGACTTCACTCCAGTGGCTAAGCAGGGGGTGAAATCACGTGGGACAGTGTGGTCTCAGGACCCTCGGGGTCACAGAAAGACCAGGGGTGCCTGGGTACGGCAGGGCTCCCAGGTATCAGAGCAGGGAAGCTGGCTGCAGAGACGGACCTGAGACGCGGGCTCTCAGCTCAGGGTTGCCATAAACCGCAATCCGCGGCACAGTCGGGCCACTGCTCCTCCAGCAGGAACCCAACAAGCAGCAGATCCGGGGAGACTCCCCTTCTTCCCCCGGGAGGAGCGGCACGGGAAGCGCACCGCAGGGATCTGCTGGGTTTGGAGACTCCACACCAGGTTGGCTGCCAGAGAGAGAAACGCTCGGTCAAAGGCCGGGTGAGCACGGAGTATGGCGGGAGACCGGGGAGACAGGAGTGACTGACTGCTTTTCTCTAGGGGCTCACTGAGGAGTGGGGCCCCGAGTTCTCGGCTCCTCCAGGGCGGAGATTGGGAGGCCGCCATTTTCACTCTCGGCCTCCAAAGCTGTATGGAAAGCTTTCAGGGAACAAAAGCTCCCGAGAGCAAACCCTAGCAGATTACTTAGCCCGGACCCGCAAGGGTGGGGAAATTCCGCATCCCGCAAAGACATCTGGGAACCAGGGCAACAGGCCCCTTCCCCAGAAGATCAGCAAGAACAGCCAGCCAAGACCAAGTTTACCGATCAATAAGAACAGCAGAACTCCAGCACTACTAGGGGAATAATGCACATAGAATCCATGGCTTTTTTACCATGAGTCTTTAGTCTTTCAAAGTTAATATTTCTTTTTAACTGTCTTTTTTTTTTAATTTTTCTTTTTCCCCTTTTCAACCAACATCTTATCAATCCCTTTTTTAAAAAACGTTTTTATTTTTCATTTTTAGAGTCATATTCTATCCCTTCATAGTAGTTACCCTTATTTTTGGCATATATATATATATAAATTGTTCTCTCTTTAAAATTTTGAGATAGTTTCTTCTAACAGATCAAAATATACCCTAAATCTCTAGTGTATGGTTTTGTTCTACTCTCCTGCCTGATCACATTCTCTCCTTTTTCTTTTTTTTTTAAATCCTCTTCTTTCTTTTTTCAAACAACTTCTTATCAATTCCTTTTATAAAATTTTTTATAATTTTCATCTTTACAGTCATATTCCATCCCTTCATCATATCAACCCTTATTTTTGTACATATATAAGTTTTTCTTTCTTTAAAATTTTGAGAGGCACTTTCTTCTAACAGACCAAAATACACCAAAAATCTAGTGTGTGGCACTGATCTATGCACAAGCCTGATCATATTTGATCATATACTGGTTTTTTTTGTTTTGTTCTGTTTTTGTTTGTTTTTATCTTTTTCTTTGTTTTTCTTTTTCTTTTTTCTTTCTTTCCCTTTCTTTCCCCCCGGCTTCAGGTCTTTTCTGATTTGTTTAGAGTATATTTTCTGGGGAAGTTGTTACCCTGTTAGCATTTTGTTCTCTCATTCATCTATTCTCCTCTGCACAAAATGACAAGACGGAAAAAATCACCTCAACAAAAAGAACAAGAGGTAGTACCGACTGCCAGGGACCTACTCAATACGGACATTAGTAAAATGTCAGATCTACAGTTCAGAATCATCACTTTAAAGATACCAACTGGGCTTGAAAAAAACATGGAAGTTATTAGAGAAACCCTTTCTGGAGAAATAAAAACTAAAATCTAACCAAGTCGAAATCAAAAAGGCTATTAATGAGGTGCAATCAAACATGGGGGCGCTAACTGCTAGGATAAATGAGGCAGAAGAGAGAATCAGTGAGATAGAAGACTAAATGATGGAAAATAAAGAAGCTGAGAAAAAGAGAGATAAACAACTACTGGATCACGAGGGCAGAATTTGAGAGATAAGCAATACCATAACACAAAACAACATTAGAATAATTGGGATCCCAGAAGAAGAAGAAAGAGAGAGAGGGGCAGAAGGTATATTGGAGCAAATTATAGCAGAGAACTTCCCTAATTTGGGGAAGGAAACAGGCATCAAAATCCAGGAAGCACAGAGAACCCCTCTCAAAATCAATAAAAATAGGTTAACACCCTGACATCTAATAGTAAAACGTACAAGTCTCAGAGACAAAGAGAAAATCCTGAAAGCAGCTCGGGAGAAGAGATATGTAACCTTCAATGGTAGAAACATTAGATTGGCAACAGACCTATCCACAGAGACACGGCAGGCCAGAAAGGACTGGCAGGATATATTCAGAGCACTAAATGAGAAAAATATGCAGCCAAGAATACTATATCCAGCTAGGCTGTCATTGAAAATAGAAGGAGAGATAAAAACTTCCAGGACAAACACAAACTAAAGGAATTTGCAAACACGAAACCAGCCCTACAAGAAATCTTGAAAGGGGTCCTCTAAGCAAAGACAGAGCCTAAAAGCAACATAGACCAGAAAGGAACACAGAAAATATACAGTAACAGTCACCTTACAGGGAATACAATGGCACTAAATTCCTATCTTTCAATAGTTACCTGAATGTAAATGTGGCACGAGCCAAGCTACTCATGCTGTTTGACAAAGTCCAAGTATGGGGGACGATCCTGAAAACAGGAGACTCCACAGCTGGCTCCTACTATTCTCTTTCATTTTGTTTATGGCAATCTTTATAATTGTGGGAATATTTCTGGGGTTTCATGATAAAGTGACTACTCATCTTAGTTACGCCTATCTAAGCAATCATAATGAAACTAATTCCACAAAGAATTAGTTTCTATAGAACAAAATAACAACACGGTCATGCTCAGTCTAGCACCTTTCTCTTTGCGTACTGTTTTTTGGTTTTAGCGAAAGCCAATAAGCAGAAATCAATAAAGGTCATGTTTATCATTACAAAGGAAAAATGAAAGAAGGCTATGGCTGTAATCCAGAAAATGATCTAAGATTTGGAAAAACAAAAATATCCTAACATATAAATAAAGTTCCTCCGAGGCTGTCAGGAGGAGATGCTTGCAACCTGATCCTGTGTCTGTGTCTCCTCATTCACCGACGCCGTCCTTTCCTACGAGAGACCCACCCCGGCTGGAGCTGGACTCCGGCATAAATGGGCTAAATGCCCCAGTCAAAAGACACAGGCTATCAGACTGGATAAAAAAACAAGACCCATTGATATGCTGTCTGCAAGAGACTCATTTTAGACCCAAAGACACCCCCAGATTGAAAGTGGGGGGGTGGAAAACCATTTACCATGCTAATGGACACCAAAAGAAAGCTGGGGTGGCAATCCTTATATCAGACAAATTAGATTTTAAGCCCAAGAATGTAATAAGAGATGAGGAAGGACACTATATCCTACTTAAAGGGTCTATACAACAAGAAGATCTAACAATTGTAAATATGCTCCTAACATGGGAGCAGCCAATTATATAAGGCAATTAATAACAAAAGCAAAGAAACACATTGACAATAATACAATAATAGTGGGGGACTTTAACACCCCCCTCACTGAAATGGACAGATCATCTAAGCAAAAGACCAACAAGGAAATAAAGACTTTAAATGACACCCTGGACCAAATGGACTTCACAGACATATTCATTCCATCATTCCATCCCAAACAACGGAACACACATTCTTCTAGTGCCCATGGAACATTCTCCAGAATCGATCACATCCGAGGTCATAAATCAGGTCTCAACCAGTACCAAAAGACTGAGATCATTCCCTGCCTATTTTCAGACCACAATGCTTTGATACTAGAACTCAATCACAAGAGGAAAGTCGGAAAGAACTCAAATACATGGAGGCTAAAGAGTATCCTACTAAAGAATGAATGGGTCAACCAGGAAATTAAAGAAGAATTAAAAAAACTCATGGAAACCAATGAAAATGAAACCACAACTGTTCAAAATCTTTGGGATGCAACAAAGGCAGTCCTAAGAGGAAAGTATATAGCAATACAAGCCTTTCTCAAGAAACAAGAAAGGTCTCAAGTACACAACCTAACCCTACACCTAAAGGAGCTGGAGAAAGAACAGCAAATAAAGCCTAAACCCAGCAGGAGAAGAGAAATAATAAAGATCAGAGCAGAAATCAATGAAATAGAAACCAAAAGAACAGTAGATCAGATAACGAAACTAGGAGCTGGTTCTTTGAGAGAATTAACAAGATTGATAAACCCCTGGCCATACTTATCAAAAAGAAAAGACAAAAAAAAGAAAAAGAAAAAGAAAAAAAGAGAAATGACCCAAATCAACAAAATCATGAAAGAAAGAGGAGACATCACAACCAACACCAAAGAAATACAAACAGTTATAAGAACATATTATGAGCAACTCTATGCCAGCAAATTAGATAACCTGGAAGCAATGGATACATTCCTAGGGATGCATCAACTACCAAAACTGAACCAGGAAGAAATAGAAAACCTGCACAGACCTATAACCACTAAGGAAATTGAAGCAGTCATCAAAAATCTCCCAACAAACAAAAGCCCAGGGCCAGATGGCTTCCCAGGGGAATTCTACCAAACATTTAAAGAAGAATTAATACCTATCCTTCTGAAACTGTTCCAAAAATAGAAATGGAAGGAAAACTTCCAAACTCATTTTATGAGGCCACCTTACCTTGATCCCAAAACCAGACAAAGACCCCATCAAAAAGGAGAATTACAGACCAATGTCCTTGATGAACATGGATGCAAAAATTCTCACCAAAATACTAGCCAATAGGATCCAACAGTACATTAAAAGGATTATTGACCACGACCAAGTGGGATTTATCCCTGGGCTGCAAGGTTGGTTCAACATCTGCAAATCAATGAACGTGATACAATACATTAATAAAAGAAAGAACAAGAATCATATGATCCTCTCAATAGATGCAGAAAAAGCATTTGACAAAGTACAGCATCCTTTCTTGATCAAAACTCTTCAGAGTATAGGGATAGAGGGTACATACCTCAAGATCATAAAAGCCGTCTATGAAAAACCTACAGCGAATATCATTCTCAATGGGGAAAAACTGAGAGCTTTCCCCCTAAGGTCAGGAATGCGGCAGGGATGTCCACTATCACCAGTGCTATTCAACATAGTATTAGAAGTCCTAGCCACAGCAATCAGACAACAAAAAGAAATCAAAGGCATCCAAATCGGCAAAGAAGAAGTCAAACTCTCACTCTTTGCAGATGATATGATACTTTATGTGGAAAACCCAAAAGACTCCACCCCAAAACTGCTAGAACTCATACAGGAATTCAGTAGTGGCAGGATATAAAAGCAATGCACAGAAATCAGTGGCATTCCTGAACACCAACAACAAGACAGAAGAAAGAGAAATTAAGGAGTCGATCCCACTTACAATTGCACCCAAAACCATAAGATACCTAGGAATAAATCTAGGCAAAGAGGCAAAGGATCTGTACTCAGAAAACTATAAAATACTCATGAAAGAAATTCAGAAAGACACAAAGAAATGGAAAAACGTTCCATGCTCATGGACTGGAAGAACAAATATTGTGAAGATGTCAATGCTACCTAGAGCAATCTACACATTCAATGCAATCCCCATCAAAATACCATCCACTTTTTTCAAAGAAATGGAACAAATAATCCTAAAATTTGTATGGAACCAGAAAAGACCCCGAATAGCCAGAGGAATGTTGAAAAAGAAAAGCAAAGCTGGCGGCATCACAATTCTGGACTTCAAGCTCTATTACAAAGCTGTCATCATCAAGACAGTATGGTACTGGCACAAAAACAGACACATAGATCAATGGAACAGAATAGAGAGCCCAGAAATGGACCCTCAACTCTATGGTCAACTCATCTTTGACAAAGCAGGAAAGAATGTCCAATGGAAAGAAGACAGTCTCTTCAACAAACAGTGTTGGGAAAATTGGACAGCCAGCCACATGCAGAAGAATCAAACTGGACCATTTCCTTACACCACACACAAAAATAGACTCAAAAGGGTTGAAAGACCTCAATGTGAGACAGGAGTCCATCAAAATCCTAAAGGAGAACACAGGCAGCAACCTCTTCGACCTCAGCTGCAGCAACTTCTTCCTAGAAACATTGCCAAAGGCAAGGGAAGCAAGGGCAAAAATGAACTATTGGGACTTCATCAAGATAAAAAGCTTTTGCACAGCAAAAGAAACAGTCAACAAAACCAAAAGACAACCGACAGAATGGGAGAAGATATTTGCAAATGACAGATCAGATAAAGGGCTAGTATCCAAAATCTATGAAGAACTTATCAAACTGAACACCCAAAGAACAAATGATCCGATCAAGAAATGGGCAGAAGACATGAACAGTCATTATGCCAAAGAAGACATCCAAATGGCCAACAGACACATGAAAAATTGCTCAACATCACTCGGCATCAAGGAAATCCAAATCAAAACCTCAATGGGATACCACCTCACACCAGTCAGAATGGCTAAAATTAACAAGTCAGGAAACGACAAATGCTAGCGGGAATGTGGAGAAAGGGGAACCCTCCTATACTGTTGGTGGGAATGCAAGCTGGTGCAACCACTCTGGAAAACAGTGTGGAGGTTCCTCAAAAAGTTGAAAATAGAGCTACCATACGACCCAGCAATTGCACTACTGGGTATTTACCCCAAAGATACAAATGTAGGGATCCGAAGGGGTACGTGCACCCTGATGTTTATAGCAGCAATGTCCACAATAGCCAAACTGTGGAAAGAGCCAAGATGTCCATCGACAGATGAATGGATAAAGAAGATGTGGTATATATATACAATGGAATAATATGCAGCCATCAAAAGGAATGAGATCTTGCCATTTGCAACAACGTGATGGAACTGGAGGGTGTTAGGCTGAGCGAAATAAGTCATCAGAGAAAGACATGTATCATATGACCTCACTGATATGAGGAATTCTTAATCTCAGGAAGCAAACCGAGGGTTGCTGGAGTGGGGGGTGGGGTGGGGGGGATTGGGTGGCTGGGTGATAGACACTGGGGAGGGTATCTGCTATGGTAAGTGCTGTGAATTGTGCAAGACTTGAATCACAGATCTGTACCTCTGAAACAAATAATGCAATATATGTTAAGAAAAAAAAAAGGAAGAAAATAGCAGGAGGGGAAGAATGAAGCGGGAGAAATCGGAGGGGAAGGCAAACCATGAGAGACGATGGACTCTGAAAAACAAACCGAGGGTTCTAGAGGGGAGGGAGATGGGAGGATGGGTTACCCTGGTGATGGGTATTAAAGAGGGCACGTTCTGCAAGGAGCACTGGGTTTTATGCAGAAACAATGAATCATGGAACACTACATCAAAAACTAATGATGTAATATATGGTGATTAACATAACAATAAAAATTTTTTAAAAAAAAATCTCCCAATAAACAAGAGTCCAGGGCCAAATGGCTTCCCAGGGGAAATCAACCAAACATTTAAACACAAATTAATACCTATTCTTTTGAAGCTGTTTCAGAAAACAGAAATGGAAGGAAAATGTCCAAACTCATTTTATGAGGCCAGCACTACCCTGATCCCAAAACCAGACAAACACCCCACTAAAAAGGAGAATTAACAGACCAATAGCCCTGATGAACATGGATGCCAAAATTCTGACCAAGAAACTAGCCAATAAGATCCAACAGTACATTAAAATGATTATTCACCACAACCAAGTGGGATGGATTTATTCCTGGGCTGCAAGGATGGTTCAACATCCAAAAATCAATCAATGTGATACATCGCATAAATAAAAGATAGGACAATAACCATATGATCCTCTCAATTAATGCAGAAAAAAAGCATTTGACAAAATATCCCTTCCTGATAAAAACCCTCCACCATGTAGGGATAGAGGGAACACACCTAAACATCATAAAAGCCATATATGAGAGACCCACTTTGAGTATCATGCTCAATGGGGAAGAACTGAGAGGTTTTCCCCTAAGGTCACAAAGAGGGATGTCCACTCACCACTGTTGTTTAATACGCTACTGGAAGTCCTAGCCTCAACAATCAGACAACACAAAGAAATAAAAGGCATCCAAATCAGCAAAGAAGAAGTCAAACTTCCACTCTTTGCAGATGACATAATAACCTCAGAAACCAAAAAATTGCTAGAACAGATACAGAAATCCAGCAAAGTGTCAGGATATAAAATCAACACAGAGAAGTCAGTTGCACTTCTATACACTAACAATGAAGGAGAAGAAAGAGAAATTACAGAATCGATCCCATTTACAATTGCACCAAAAACCATAAGATACCTAGGAATAAAACTAACCAAAGAGGTATAAGATCTGTACTCTGAAAACAATTTAACACTTATGAAAGAAATTGAGGAAGACACAAAGAAATGGAAAAACATTCCACATTCATGGATTGGAAGAACAAATACTGTTAAAATGTCTATACGGCCCAAAGCAATCTACACATTCAATGCAATCCCTATCAAAATACCATCAGCATTTTTCACAGAGTTGGAACAAACAATCCTAAAATTTATATGGAACCACAGAAGACCCCAAATACCTAAAGCAAACCTGAAAAAGAAAACCAAAGCTGGAGGCACCACAACTCTGGACTTCAAGCGGTATTACAAAGCTGTAATCATCCAAACAGTATGGTACTGGCACAAAAACAAACACATAGCTCAATGGAACAGAATAGAAAACCTAGAAATGGTCCCTCAACTCTATGGTCAACTAATCTTTGACAAAGCAGGAAAGAATGTCCAATGGAAAAAAGACAGTCTCTTCAACAAATGGTATTGGGAAAATTGGACAGCCACATGCAGAAGAATGAACCTGGACCATTTCCTTACACCACACACAAAAATACACTCAAAATGGATGAAAGACCTAAATGTGAGACAGGAATCCATCAAAATCCTTGAGGAGAACACAGGCAGCAACCTCTTTGACCTCGGCTGCAGCAACTTCTTGCTAGACAGGTCTCCAAAGGCCAGGGAATCAAAAGCAAAAATAAAATTGTGGGGCGCCTGGGTGGCTCAGTCAGTTAAGCGTCTGACCCTTGGTTTCAGCTGAGGTCATGATCTAGAGGTTCAGGGATCGAGCCCCACGCTGGGCTCCACACTTAGTGCAGAGTCTCCTTCAGATTCTTTCTCCCTCTCCCTCTGCCGCTCCCTGCTCATGCTGGTGCATGAGAGCTCAGGCTTGCTCTCTCTCTTTCTAAATAAATAAACAAAATCTTAAAAAAAAAAAAAAGTATTGGGACTTCATCAGAACAAAAAGCTTTTGCACAGCAAAGGAAACCAATCAACAAAACTAAAAGGCAACCCATAGCCTGAGAGAAGATACTCGCAAATGACCTATCAGATAAAGGGCTAGTATCCAAAATCTATGAACTTATCAAACTCAACACCCAAAAAACAACAAATCCAGTCAAGAAATGGGCAGAAGACATGAATAGACACTTCTCCAAAGAAGACACACACAAATGGCTAACAGACACTTGAAAAAATGCTCAACATCACCCGGCATCAGGGAAATACAAATCAAAACCACAATGAGATACCACCTCACACGAGTCAGAATGGCTAAAATGAAGAAGTCAGGAAACAATAGATGCTAGTGAGGATGTGGAGAAAGGGGAACCCTCTTTACATTGTTGGTGGGAATTCAAGCTGGTGTAGCCAACTCTGGAAAACAGTATGGAGGTTCCTCAAAAAGTTAAAAACAGAGCTATCCTACAACCTAGCAATTGCACCACTAGGTATTTATCCAAAGGATACAAACAGTGATTCGAACGGGTACATGCACCCCAACGTTTATAGCAGCAATGTCCACTTCAGCCAAACTGAGGAAAGAGCCGACAGTTGAATGGATAAAGAAGATGTAGTGTGTGTGTGTGTGTGTGTGTGTGTGTGTGAAGATATCTATAATGGAATATTACTCAGCCATCAAAAAGAATGAAATCTTGCCATTTGGAACAACATGCATGGAACGTCGTTGGGTATTATGCTAAGCAAAATAAGTCAGAGAAAGACAAATACCATATGATTTCACTCATGTGAAATTTAAGAAACAAAACATGAACATAGACAAGGGAAGGTAAAAGAAAAGAAAAACAGAGAGGGAGCCAAAGCATAAGAGACATGGAACTGTAGGAAACAAACTGAGGGATGCTGGAGGGGAGGTGGGTAGGAGGATGGGGTAACTGTGTGATGGGCATTAAGGAGGGCACTTGATGTGAGGAGCACTGGCTATTATATGAATCTGATGAATCACTAAATTCTACCCCTGAAACGAATAATACGCTACATGCTAACTTAATTGAATTTAGATTTAAAAAGTTAAAAAAAAAAAACAGAAAAGCTTCTACATCAAGGCGACATCATCATCTTTGGTATGCCTATATAAAATAATTCAAAACCATTAGAGAAAAAATAAATTAGATTATTACAAGGTCAAAAGAAACAAACTGGAATTAGCAGCAGAAAATCATGTGGATTTTTTTGTTTTTGTTTTTAAGTAGATTCCATGCCCAGTGTCTCAGAGCACAACATGGGGCTTGAATTCATGACCCTGAGATCGAGACCTGAGCTGAGATCAAGAGTCGGATGCTTAACCATCTAATCCACCCAGGCGCCTGGAAACTCATGACTTCTTGAAAAGGGGTAATTTCTTCTGTGGACTCAAGTCGCTTCTTATCTGGTATCATCCTATCTTTAGTCATTATGTGGAACAATCTCACATGTACCCCTGTGTCCAGATTTTTATCTCTGATACTGGTCTTCTCTAAAAGGAGTCAATGCTCCTTGAAAATGAGCTGGTTACAATTTAGGGACAGGAAGCCTCAAGATGTGCCTACTATCAAAAAGCAAAGATGCTTTCAGGAATGCCTTTAGAAAGGATAAAGAAGCTAACCAGCTGAAGGAAGGGCATCTGAGAATGGCCAAATTGAAAACAATAATTACAGTTCATTAGAACCAACTGAGAATGAAAGGCATCCTAAGTATAAAATGATAAGTAAAACCAAATGCACTGGTATGGAATGTGTTAGAGAAAACACACAATTTCCAATACAAGTTCGGATTTCACACAACTGGGGGTGGGGGTGGGGGTATTTAAAAAATGTTGGAACACTCTGATTTGTATACCTTCTCACTAGATAACTCAAATGGTTATCATGGTAATAGTAAGAGATATCTGTTGTGTTTACTAAGATGCGACAATTTCTTTTTTAACAAAAAGTCTGGACTTCTAAGTTAAAGACTCAAGTGTACAAAACTTACACAGTAGAGAAGACTAGAGGTATAGGCTTTGAACTAGTATAGGCTGCTGGGAAGAAGGATGTTCAGGAAAGGAACCTTGGACTCACATCCTCAGAAATACATTGAGTTTGATTACTTGCACTTGCTGAGCAGGCACTTACAAGCCAGTCTCCAGAAAAGTCAAAAGAAACCAAGAAAAGATTAAAGCCCCATGATAATAAAAGCCTCCTAAAGCCCCCTGTGAGATCTTCACTCTAATTGGGCAATATCATCCACGACAGCACATCTTCTTGGGGGACTAAAGCCAGGGTATTTTGCCATCTTAGCAGAGACTGCAAGGTGGGGCCCTCATCTGAATGCAGGAAAATAAGTTCTTTATCCCCACTAAAAAGATGTGTGTCCTTTGTGCTAATAGCCTCTTCTGTCAGGCATCACTTTGGTATCATGACCACCACATGAAGCTTATTGCCTCATCAGCCTTAGTCTCAGCCTCTAAAGCAAGAGAACCCTTGCCTCTGACTCCCAACCCATAAGCAACATGTAACACAATACAGACCCTCCACATAAGATACACCAAGGTCCTATAAATAAGATACACCAAGGGCAACAAGTCCTTAAATAAGCAGCTGCCACCAACTGCTCCTTAAATGACCCACCTCACCTAAACTGGACCGCAGGTACATCTTTCTATCTAGAGTCTGTACCCTGCCAGGCTCCTGAATCCTGACCACAAAGCAGAGGAGGAAGGGACATTATCACCCAGCCTACTTGCCCTCAGCCTTACAGAGCACTCACATGCCACTGCCTAAAAGAAGTACCCTACTCATCAGCCTACCCCAATTTCTGATCCCAGATCCTGCTAGCCTGCCCTGCCTTGAGATTACCTGGAAACAGTGCTCAGAGGGGGGAAAACAAACAAACAAAAGGCAGACTTTAAACATCCATCTTTTCATTTTTCCCTCCGTGTTAAACAGAAATATTACATAGATATGTAAAATCCATATTTCTTATCACTAAACACTGAAATTCACAGGAGAATTATTTTCATAGAAGACACAACAGTAATATTAAAATGAGGATCCAAGACAAAAGATATACTGATAATGTCAAGATCACCCATGCTGGTGACTGCTTTGCTATTTTCAACATTAATGATGGATTATAAGGAGCACAAACAACTAACTCTGTTCCCTCCTGAAATGGAACTTAAATGAGTTAAGGGGAAAACAAGGCATAAATCACAAAGACAAAAGATACCAACAGCAGAGACAAAAGCAGATGACCCATGTTCAAATCCTGACTCACCAACTTATAAATAAACTTGGGCAAGAGGGGCGGGGTTGGGAAATAAATAAGTAAATAAATAACCTTGGGCAAGTTACTTAACTTTTCCAAGCCTTAGTTTCTTGATCTATACAATGAGAATGCCAACACCTACTTGACAGATATTTGGAAAACTGGGTGAAATAACATGTGTTTGGCATAGTGCCTTATATTTACTAGAACTCAAGAAATGGGAGCTGCTCACACAGCAATTATTACTGTTATCACTATTACTTCCTCACTAGCCACCTGACAAAATTTGCCCAAAACATTCCAGAAGACAGAAGCACATTAGGATGCTTCTCAAAGGGCTTAGAAGATTTAATAAATTAAGATGCCCTTGAAGGTCAAAATTTGAACACATATACACTAAAAGTAAAAGCAAAAAACAAACAAAAGACCTCCCAGTACATAACCAAATCCATCTCTTAAGGAACAGGAATATTTCTTTGCTTTCCTTGCTGAATTCCACATCACTTCACAATTTATTTCAACATTTCACTATTTATATCCTGGAGCAAGATCCATTGCATAAACTAAAACTCATCAGATAAAAGTCCTGCTGTTGGTCTCTAGAGAATAAAACACCAGCAAACTAACTAGTTGCAAAATACCCACATTACTCACATGCCAGTAAACCTATAGGAAGTTTTCAAATATAAATCATATTCAGCAATTCAAATTATTGTAAATGTGAACTGAAATCATTTCAAAAACACTAAATCCAGGGGTGGCTGGGTGGCTCAGTTGGTTAAGCGTCCCAACTCTTGGTTTCGGCTCAAGTCCTGATCTCACCAGGGTCATGAGATTGAGCCCATGTGGGGCTCTGCACTCAGCATGGAGTCTGCTTGACATTCTCTCTCCCTTTCCCTCCGGCCCTCCCCGCCTTTGTGAGTGCATGCTCACTCTCTCTCTAAAATAAAATAAATTTTTAAAAACAAAACATAACACTGAATCCAAAAGAGATCAATTTAACAGTTAGAAAGAATATTGCCTTTGGAATCTGGCAACAGATTCCTTTTACTACCTTTTACTAAATGGTATGACTTTGAGCACAATATCAAACCTCCCAAGCCTCACTTTTCTTACCTATACAACAGGACATTACCAGTTATCTTATAAGGTTAGTATAAGAATTAACTGAGACAATATGCCCAAAGAGCCCCTTAGGAGGCGCTCCAAAACAGAGAACAGCTATAATTACATTACTATTTTGTTCTAAGAACAGCAATTCAGGGTTGTCTACAACTGACTCATTCACAATACCCTCGTTCCTCTGGCTAGCCCTCTCTGTACTTTAACTGTAAAAGTTACTACCTTATCAAAGGGAGGAAAACTCTGTTCTTCAAAAATGATAATGCAGGGGCACCTGGCTGGCTTCGTCAGTAGAGCATGACACTCTTGATCTTGGGATTGTGAGTTTATGCCCCACGTTGGGTGTAGAGATTACTTGAAAGTAAAATCTTTAGGGGTGCCTAGATGGCTCAGTCAGTTAAGTGACCAACTCTTGGTTTCGGCTCAGGTCATGATCTAATGGGGTGTGAGACTGAGTCCCGCCTTGGGCTGTGCACTTAGCTCAAAGTCGGCTTGAAGATTCTCTTCCTCTGCCCTCCTTCCTCACCGTACACACACACACACACACTCTCTCTCTCTCTCAAATAAATAAATCTTTAAATAAAATCTTAAAAAAAAAAAAGAATGATACTGTAAAGGCAACAAGAATTCCCAAGCGTCTCTAAATACAGGGGCCAAGAACTGGGTGACCCATCATCATTTAGAGGTCAGTTCGTATGTAGCACTGGCCATTGCCAGGTAGCAACCATTTCTTGATAACAAGCCTAATACAAGCACTCATCAAAGGGCAGACACACTGGACAGGCAAGAAAGTTCAACTTTCTGTCCCCATGATCAAATTCAGAAGCAAACATACAACCAACAAATCATAACTAAACCACTTTTTGTAACATGTTTAATAGTTTATTTTACTCTCTGCACTTTTTCATAGTTACAGACACTAATAATTTTTAATTTCTTCAGACATCTAGTAAGAAAGAAAAAAAGGCAGAGTTAAGGAGAAAGAAACCAAATATTAATGTAGGGTGGCAAGCTGGGAAGTATAGCAAAGTTTCTAGAGGGAATCAGAAAAACCCTCTATCTTCCAGAGGAATATATACGACCATCATACCAAGAATGGTATCTGTTCATTCTATAGAATGATGTACACACACACACACACACACAAAATGTGTACACATTTCATAAATTCAGTCCTTGAGATTATTAGGAATATTGCCTACAGAATGTGCCAACGCAATTAAAAATATGCTAGTGAAGAACCTCTGTCAGGTTCTGAGTTCCTTTCCGCAGCCTCCTTTAGTAAACATTTACTGAACACTATATTGTCTGCCAAGACCATCCTGCAACATTTTTGGATTCCTGCCCTCAGAGATCAGTATGTTGGGGAGGGGCAGGAGGAGTCAAGTATAGAAATCACTAACGCAAAAAGTAATGCCCCAGGCATTCTCATTCCCATGTACAGGCTGGCCCTTAAGACAGTCCGGCTGCACAATCACATATATTTTGGTCATTGATTTGTTCGACAAATGACGGCCGTAAGTCAGCTGACAATCCCCGCTTAGGCCCTAATTCCCCTTGTGACTTAAAACAACTCACTTCCTGCACTCGCAGTGGTTTCCTCAAAGACCTCGAGACCGAGGGAACTTTCCTCCCTTTCAATTTAAACACTCCTGCCTCAGGCAGTGGCTCCACCCTGTCCTAGTCAGAAGAGGCACCCAAAAAAAAAAAAAAAAAAAAAAAAAGATTCTCAGGGGCCAGGAGTCAATGGCGTTGGGAATTAACCACGTTCCTCTAGATTTCTTGACAGTATGACCGTCACACCTCATTCCCTCCACCCACCCTGAAAAACAGGAACTTACTATTCGTTCATTTTTATGAAGCCTCTTCTTTGTAAATTATTCTACATTTGAGATAAAAACAAAAAACTCTTTGCGACACAAAATAAAAACCGTGGGCTCCGGAGTTCCCGATCTGGCTGAGTGAAGGATCAAACGTGAAAAAAGATAATGTACAACCAAAAGTCTTAACCACCACAAAGCCAAGAGTAAGTGAAACGAAGCGGGGGGCCGGGCGCACCCGCGAGTCCACAGCTTCAATGCCGCTCCGGATTCCTAAGGAGAGTACGATCTCGATGCGGGCAAGGGCAGAGACCAGGCACTGGAAGACCCGTGCGGGCGGAAAGGTGGCGGGCTCGCGGGGAGCACCTGCGGGAAGGGGGCAGCAGAAGGAGATCGGGCGGGGCTGGGCGGCTCTAAGGGAGGCTCTGGAGCGGCGGACACCAGAGAGGGGAGAAGGGGAGTGGGCCGGGATCGCCTCAGAGGGGCGCCGAGTGGGTGGCGCTACAGGAGGCTCCACAGGACCCTGGGACGGAGGGACGCTGACCCGGAGGAGGCGGTCCTCTCCGAGGGGTGCGGGGTTGGGCGGCTCTGGAGGGGCCGGCACCAGGGAGGGGAGGCGACGCGGGCCGAGGGCAGTGCCTCCAGAGCGGCTTGGAGCTGGGCCGCTCTAGCCTGGCCGAAGCCGAGGGGGTCCGCTCCGAGCGGCGCGGGGTGGGCTCTAGGGAAGGCTCTGGAGCGTCCAACACCGGGGAAGAGGAGGGCGCGCGGAGCTTGAGGGCTCTAGCGGAGGCTCTGGTGGAGCCAACACCAGGAAGGGAAGAAAGGAGGAGGGCCGGGGGAGGGGGGTCGCCTCCGATGGGCGCCGAGTGGACGGCGCTAGAGGTGGCTGGGATCTAAGCCAGGGAGGGGCGGACCGTGGGCTGGAAGGGGGGGGGTCCTGAGGGGTGCGGGGCTGAGCGGCAGTACGGGAAGTTCTGCAGGGACCTACACCCGGGAAGGGGAGGGCGCGCGGAGCGGGGCGACTCTAACCGAGGCTCTACAGGGACCGACGCTGGAGAGGGGCGGGACGCGGGTCGAGAGGGGATCTTTTCGGAGGGGTGCGGGGCTGGGCGGCTCTAGGAGAAACTCCAGAGGAATCAAATCAGGGGGATGGGGAGCAGAAGGGGGCCTGGCGTCGCCCGGACCGGACCGACACATTTACCTGCGAACTCTCGAGGCGCCGCCGCGGAGCACCGAAGCAAGGCACTGGAGCGCAGGGACGCCGCTGGGGTTCCTCGGCTCCGACTGCCTCACGCCTGCGTCCGGGCCGATGTCCAACGTCACACCACCCCGGCGCGCATGCGCTCGGTCGCGCGGGGCATGCCTGGAATAGTCGCGGGGGCTGCGGTGGAGGTCGTCGTACGAGGGAGGGCAGGGTCCTGAGGCATCCTCAACTCTACTTCATTTTCAACTGAAAAGGAATCGTTTGCACTCTGGTCTTCGTCCAAATACCATCCTCCAATAAGAGAAGCCAGGGCTGTTTGGAGAAATGAGTGGTTCTAGAGCTGTGGCAGGGAAAGTACAACCGGAGTCTGGAGCTTCGTATAGCTCCAGAAGTAAAAAATGCTCAAAGAATAAAATCATGGAGGCCTGTCGAAGGACACAGGAGTCAACCTGAAAGAGCTCCCCATGGCCAAATCTGGAACAATTTGAGCACCAAAATAAATTATGTAGTATTAGATTATAACTTGGAGTATAAAACAAATATAATAGGGGCGCCTGGGTGGCTCAGTCGTTAAGCGTCTGCCTTCGGCTCAGGTCATGATCTCAGGGTCCTGGGATCGAGCCCCACATCGGTCTCCCTGCTCCGCGGGGAGCCTGCTTCTCCCTTTCCCACTCCCCCTGCTTGTGTTCCCTCTTTCGCTGTGTCTCTCCCTGTCAAATAAATAAATAAAATCTTAAAAAAAAAACAAACACAAATATAATAGAGTCCATTCTTTTGTAAGTAAATGGTTAAATTAATGGGGAGAAGAGAGAAGTCTTTTTTATAGAGGAATTCTAATATCATACCCAATCCAGAGGGGGTATTAATCTCCACCCAAACACCCCTGAATCTGCATAATTACTTCCTCCCAAAGAGTGTGAGAAGGGGAAAAATAACTTTACAGTGGAGAAACCTGACAAACACTACTCAACCATGTGATCAAGATTGACATCAGCCATGGTAAGTCATGTTGATAATATTTACCCTTGACATGATGTAATGAAAAGGTCACTTTTCCTGTGGTCTTCCTCCCCAAAAAATTATAATCCCAATCTAACCATGAGAAAAACATCAGACAAATCCTAATTGATGGATATTCCACAAACTACCTCACCAGTACTCCTCAAAGCTATAAAGGTCATGAGAAACAAGGAAAGACTGAGAAACTGTCAGAGGCAATGGGGGATCAATGGGGTGGAATCCTGGAACAGAAAAAAAGGATGTTAGTGAAAAAATTGGTAAATTCCAAATAAACTTTTGATTTTGATTAATAATAATTACTAGTGGGGCACCTGGGTGGCTCAGTTGGTTAAACAACTGCCTTCGGCTCAGGTCATGATCCTGGAGTCCCGGGATCGAGTCCCGCATCGGGCTCCCTGCTCAGCGGGAAGCCTGCTTCTCCCTCTGCTTGTGCTCTCTCTCTCTGACAAATAAGTAAATAAAATCTTTACAAAATTAAAAAATAATAATAATTACTAGTAATTTTTAGTTTTGATAATTGCACCATGATTATGTAAGATGTAAACATTATGGGAAACTGAATGAAAAGTATACTAACTTTTCCACAGATTTAAAATTATTCCAGGGGCACCTAGGTGGCTCAGTCAGTTAAGCGTCTGCCTTAGGTCCTGATCCCAGGGTCCTGGGATGGAGCCCTCCATCGGGCTGCCTGCTCAGTGTGGAGCCTGCTTCTCCTCTCCCTCTGCCTGCTGCTCTGCCTACTTGTGCTTTCTCTATATATCAAATAAATAAATAAAATCTTTAAAAAAAAGATAAAATTATTCCAAAATAAAAAAGTTTATTTTAAAAAAAAGAAGACAATAGAGGGAAAAAGGGAAATGTTAGTGATCTTTACTGCTAAACTTTTAAGATGCCTTTAAGCCCCTGTGGTGCATCTGGGCTCAGGGTAGGGACCCTTCCTGGGAAGTAGCCTGAGGGAACCTCCCACAACCCTACTCCTGAAAGGTGAATTCTGTAAATATTTATCGAGCTGTACACTTAAGGTTTGTTTTCTTTTCTGTGATAAATAGCAAACATTTAACTGAGTAAATTTAAAGATCAAATTGATTTTATTCAGCGATTCATGAATCGGGCAGCATCACATCTAGCAAATAGAAAGGAGCTCCAATGAGCTGTAGAAAATGAAAAGTTTTTAAAGGTGGAAAGAGGATAGAAAAAGAAAATTATTGGCAAAGAATGCATTGTTTCAGGCAAGGTAGCCTTCCTAAACAGATCAAAAGGGGTCTATCAAGAGGATTATCTCATTATGCTTACCAGGCAATTCCATGTTGTCTGGTTAAAGGTTATTCCTGGGAGGTTGAAACTACAATTAGATTAGGTATTAAATCTTTTTTAGCTAGTGTGGAATTTAGCACAAGTGACTCCATTTTGAGACTGCTTTCTCATTTTTAACATCTACATGTAAACTTTCACTCTCTTTCTCTCTCCACACACACACACACACACACACACACACACACACACATTTAAAAAAAAAAAAAAAAAAAAAAAAAACTTTGAGAAAGCCTGTGGTTAATGGTCTTCAAAACTCCAAACTCTGATGGCAAGAGCTCCTGCCCAGCTCCTCTCTGAGAAGAAATTCAGGATGGGGCATACTGTGATGTCTTCCAATCTAATCTTTTGCAAAATAGCATGACTTAGTCAACAAAGAGTTCAGAGATTGGAGTCATCTAGAATTCTTCCTCGTCCCACCACCCAAGGATGAGCTTGAGCAAACTGTGTGCCATCACTGAAGTTCCTGACTCTCTCTCAGTAAGGCAGTAAGGCTAGCCCTATCTTCTGTGTTAGTTTTAGGTATCTTTCAGGGCTTGGATTTGGAGTGTTCAAAAATACACAAACATTGTCTTCAAGTGATGGGCCTATGGATGACTTATTTCTTCTTCATTCTTTTCTGTATTTTCCAAATTTTCTTCAATTAATCACTTCACACATAATTTTAAAATCACATAGACAATAGGAAAAAAGTAATGTGTGTGTGTGTGTGTGTGTGTGTGTGTGTGTGTTTTAAAGTAGGCTCCACGCCTAGCATGGAGCCCAACACAGTGCTTGAACTCACAACCCTGAAATCAAGACCTGAGCTGAGATCAAGAGTTGGCCACTTAACCAATTGAGCCTCCCAGGAGTTCCACAAAAAAGTAATATTTGAATCCAGTTTGGTTTATGTAGATATTCCAGGAGCTGGAGCAGGAAATATCTCCTAGTAAGTTTTCTGGTTTAGTAAAATTGGCTTTCTTTTCTTTTTTTTTTAATTCTCCAATCTCTTTAACACGAATTCAGGTCAAAATAGTTCTCTTAGGCTATTAATAAACTATTTTACCATAGGTGGCAAAGCTCATAAACACTCACCAGCACCATAACTTGTGCATAGTTACAAACACAATTCAATAAATATGAATTGAAAAATCATAGTGTGCCAGTCACTGGTGATATGAAGAACAGCAACATTCAGATCCTAATCATCCTGGACTCCTGGGATTCCATAAATGGAGGTAAATGAAAATCTTCTCTGGAGCGTTCTGACATGCTCGCAAATCACCCAAGTCATTTTGATCCCAACTTGCTGCCACCGGACCCATTGATGCATTTGGATCGGAAGATGGTTGCAGGGCACTCTCACAAGGAGCAGTGCCCAGCAAAATTGGCTTTCTGTCCAAGTTTGCTGACAAGAAAAGTACAGGAGGAAGAAGGCCAACTGTGTGTAAGAACACCTAATTTCCAGCCCCACATCTGCCATAACTGAGTATGTGGCTTCTGGTCTAGAATTGAAATGGGGTTTCAAGGAGCTACACTGGGACTCTGCATTCATCAGTTCCCTGGCTCCATTGGCTCCATAGAATTTGTGGTCCTCAGCTCAATCAAACCAAATTATATGCTGATTAACCCTGCTCCCTTTGCCCCAATTACAAGTACTGAAATTGATAAAAGAAAGTGTAAGATTTTTGTGGTTAAAAAAGAAAATCTAAATAGGACATTGGGTCCCTGGCAGGCTCAGTCCCTGGCTTGAGATCTCATGACTATGAGTTCAAGCCCCATGTTGGGTGTAGAGATTACTAAAATAAACAAATAAGGGCGCCTGGGTGGCTCAGTCGGTTAAGCTTCTGCCTTCAGCTCAGGTTGTGATCCCAGGGTCAGCTGGGGAATCTGCTTCTCCCTCTCACTTCTCCCTCTCCCACTGCCCCTCCCCCTCCCCCCTGCTCATGCTCTCACTCTCTCAAAGAAATAAATAAATCTTTTAAAAATCATTTAAAATAAATAAACTTTAAAAAAATTAATAGGACATGAAATAATATGTTGTGCCTCTCCATGCCACACCCCATGATTTGGAATGAGAATCCTAGTGAGAAACAGACTTGGCTCTTTGGTCAAGCCAAAGCCAAGTCTAGTCCAGGACTAGGAAGCTCTTCCACTCTGCCCACTGCACCTTTGCTCTTCCTAGAAGGAAATTCTAAAACTTTCTTTATTGGGTAGGAAATAATGAGTTTTTGCATATTTAAATTTGACTCTATTTGCGCTCAACATCTACTGAAAAGCGTTAGCTTTCTTCAGATAGTTGAACCCATTTCTTTGGAGGAGAGCAGTTGTGTTTTTGCCCACTATAAACATGAAACTGTCCATTCACACGAGAATGAGGAAGAGAGATGGGGCACAGCTGTGGCACAGGCAGCCTTGCTGTCACTGTCCCTGTTTACAGGCCTATTTCTCACCACCCTTCCCCCTCCTCACCTCACACCTGCTCTGCCTTTTTAAACCATCCACATGAAAGTGAGTCCCTCTCCTCCCCCACCCACCACAGCCTCCACTACTGCTTCAGTTTGCTGTGTTGCTTATTATTTTTAAACACCCACTATCTATTTCATAGAAGTCTAAGGAGAGAAGAGAAGACCAAAGTGTGTTCTTGGTCTGCCATCTTGAGTCAGAAGGCTCCAACCCCAACTGCTTTCTATCATGCTCAACTGTCTCTAAGAGTCTGGTTAACTGATAATACCCTTAACTTGTTTTCCAGGACTATTCAGGATTCATTTTTTTAAAAATACTTTTTTTGGGGGGTGCCTGGGTGGCTCAGTTGGTTGAGCATCTGACACTTGATCTCAGCTGAGGTCTTGATCTTGGGGTCATGAGTTGCGGCCCCACATCGGACTTTATGTTGGGCATGAAGCCTACTTAAAAAAAATAAATAATAATAAAAAATAAAAATACTTTTTCTTTTACCTAAATAGGGTTTGGAGGGGAAGGGAAGTAGATCCCTATGTTCAATCCTACGTGCTGAACCAAAACCAAACCAAAAATTTTGTACTCTCAAAAACTTTGCCTGCAGCTAGATAGTGAACAGAAAACAGTGCCATTTTCCTATTAACCTCTCAATTTTTTTTAATTTTTTTTTTTAGATTTTATTTATTTGAGAGAGAGAGACAGAAATAGTGAGAGAGAGAGAGCACAAGTGGGGAGGAGAGGGAGAAGCAGGCTCCCCGCAGAGCAGGGAGCCCGATGCAGGGCTCGATCCCAGGACCCTGGGATCATGACCTGAGCCGAAGGCAGACGCTTAACCGACTGAGCCACCCAGGCGCTCTAACCCCTCAATTTTTATGTAGAAGGAACTCAAATAGATTGACAAGAAAAACACTAAGACTCCAGTACAAAAACAGGCAAAAAAATATATGAGTAAATCAAAAAGCAATGAAACTTTTTTTTTCTTTTTTTTAAAGAGAGAGAGAAAATGAGAATGTGGGGAGGGGCAGAGGGAGAGAGAATCTTAAGCAGGCTCCATGTCTGTCCTGGGGCAGAGCCTGACACAGATGCAGACAAGGAACTCATGACCCTGAGATCATGACCTGAGCAGAAATCAAGAGTTGGATATTTAACCAACTGAGCCACCCAGACACCCCTGCAACAGACGTTTTTAAATGAATCTTGCCTATAATCTAACAAATGCAAATTAAAACAAATGAAATAGTTTTTTAGTGATCAAATTTTATTTTATTTTTATTTTTTTAAAGATTTATTTATTTGACAGAGAGAGACACAGCAAGAGAGGGAACACAAGCAGGGGGAGTGGGAGAGGGAGAAGCAGGCTTCCCACCAAGCAGGGAGCCCGATGTGGGACTTGATCCCAGGACCCTGGGAACATGACCTGAGCCGAAGGCAGACGCTTAACGACTGAGCCACCCAGGTGCCCCTAGTGATCAAATTTAAAAAAAAAATTTAATGAAATGCTCCATACAAGAGTTGACGAGACAGTGGTATACAGTGTTTGTGCAACCATAGATTGGTGTAACCTTTCTGGAGTTAAATTTGATACCATCAACAAGTTTAAGTTCATACTCTTTAAATTAGTAATTCTTTGATGCAAAGATCCCATAATATACAGAAACTCCAACCAAAAGTTGTTTACAAGGATGTATATCAGGTGTATAAGAAATAAAAATTAGGGTTGCCTGGGTGGCTCAGTCAGTTAAGCATCAAGTCATGATCCCAAGGTCCTGGGATGGAGCCCTGTGTTGGGCTCCCTGCTCAGCAAGGAGTCTGCTTCTCCCTCTCCCCCTGCCCCCTCCCCTGCCCCTGCTCATGCTCTCTCTCGCTCACTCTCTCAAATAAATAAATAAAATCTTTTTTTAAAAAAAAATAGAAATTAAAATGATCATGAGATAAAATTTCACATCCAGCTGATAGTCAAAAATTTAGAAGTTCATACTAAGCATGACAAATATGTGAAGCTACCAGGGCTTGTATCTTACTGTGGATGGCTTACCTTATTACAAACACTTAGAGAGCAATTTGGCACTATCTAGTCAGTTTTAAGATACAGGTAACCTATGACCAAATAAGTTCTGCTTCTAGGTAAATACCTTAGAGTAGTATTTTCAAACTTTTTGATTATCAGCTACAGTAATAAACTAACTTCATGACCCAATATATAATATATGTAAAAACATATTTATAGAGTTTTACAAAACAATACTTAACCATATCTTGTGCTATGCACTCTATTTTCTTGTTTTCCAGTCCAGTTCACTTTTTAAAATGCACACAATAAATCATTAGATTGATTTCATGACCTGGGACTGATAGTTGGGCTGCTGTTTAAGAGAGGGCTGCTCTGAATATCTACTGCTGCGTACCAATTCACCCCAAAACCTAATGGCTTCAGACAACAATTTATTATTACCATGTCTCATAGTACTCGGGTTGATATTTCCCTTTATGTTAATCAGTAAGATTTAAGTGAAATTATCTTGTTGGAACTTCATTGCTTGTCAATGACGTGAGTGACTTCTTTGCTGCGTAGGATAATAGCTTTTGGATATTAGAAGAATATTTCCTAAATTTTTTGTGCTATTCATAATGTGACAGCTATCGACATCATCCCTTTAAGTTTGATCTACATTATTAATATTTTCTCTATCATATTCTTAAGCCTGTAAAATTAGCAAACAATAAATCAAGCCCTGATTAGTATTACTGGACAAGTTTCTTGGTGTAGATATTCTGACCATGGTTGATTTCAGGTTACAACATGACCTCACGGAGGGGAGGCAGGAAGGGAAGCCCTGCAGCCTAGTCTTATAGAACATTTCCACCAGGCAGGTCCAATAGCGGCAAAGAGCCTCAGGGAACAGGCAACCATAAAATATAAGAATTAGGAAAGGATAAGTTTTTGAATATTTATTTATTTTTTTTAAAAGATTTTATTTTTTATTTATTTGACAGAGAGAGACACAGCGAGAGAGGGAACACAAGCAGGGGGAGTGGGAGAGGGAGAAGCAGGCCTCCCCACTGAGCAGGGAGCCTGATGTGGGGCTCAATCCCAGGACCCTGGGATTATGACTCGAGCCGAAGGCAGACGCCTAACGACTGAGCCACTCAGGCGCCCCTATTTCTTTTGTTTTTAATATCAAATTTCTATAACTGTTAATAACGGCTGTGCTTGCCAAATGTCTTGCCAAATTCCTGAAAATATATCCTTTGGCTTTCAGGAACCAGTGCAGGTCATTATAAACAGACCCCAGGCACCCTACTGAGCTGGTTCAGCTATTCTCCTGATGATAGATGTGTGTACTTTTTTCAATTTTTGGCTATTATCAATAAAACTGCTATAAACATTTTTGTACAAGTCCTTTGCATGGATGTGTGTTTTCATCTTTCTTTGGCAGATACCTACAATTTATTAGGTCATAGGATAGGTGTGTGTTTAGTTTTTGAGAAACAACCAGACCTATTCCCAAAATGATTATACCATTTTACACTCCTGCAAAATATATTAGATTTTTATTTATTTATAATTTAATTTTATAATATGTAATACATTCATATATTTCAAAAGAAAAACAAACCTTGAAAATTATTCTTACCCTTGTCCCACATTTGCCCACTCTGTCCCTGGCCTCATTACAGGTGATCACAGTTGTTAGCTTCTTGGATTTTAGAAATTAATTCTGTATTTTTTTTTAAGATTTTATTTATTTATTTTTAGAGAGAGAGAGAGCACAAGCGGGAGGGGCAGAGGGAAAGGAAGAGAGAGTCTCAAGCACACTCCACACTTGGAGCCTGATGGAGGGCTCGCCAGGACCTGAGATCATGACCTGAACCAAACCAAGAGTCAGACACTTAACCACCTGTGCCACCCAGGTGCCCCAGAAATTATTTCTGTATTTGTACACAAGTAAATACTAATATATATTTTCATTTCCCCTTTTAACACAATGTTTTTTAACACATTTGTATTAGTTGACTAGGGCTGCCATAACAAATACCTCAGACAAAACAGCTTAGACAACAAAAATTTATGTTGTCCCAATTCTGGAAGCTGGAAATCCAAGATCGTGGTCCCAGCAGGGTTAGATTCTCCTGATGTCTTTCTCCATGGCTTGTAGATGATCACTTTCTCACTGTGTCCTCACATGGCTGTCCAGTCATCTGTGTTGTCTGTGTCCTAATCTCCTTTTCTTATAAAGACATCAATCAGATTGGATTAGGGCCCACTGACCTCATTTTAACCTAAGTATCTCTTTAAAGGCCGTATCTGCAAATACAGATTCTGAGGTACTGGGGGTTAGGGCTTCCACATATGAATTAAAGGTGGGGGAACACAATTCAGCCTATAAGAACAGGTCTATCCTTTGCTTTGTTCATTTAACAGTCTACCTTGATGATATTCCCCTTTCAATATATAGAAAGGTTGCTTATTTGTTTTTTGACTTAGAGAGTAATTTATTGTATGGATGAACTGACCGGTCAGTAAATCAGTCCCCTATTGATGGACACTAGGGTTGTTTCCAATATTTTGCTACTCACAACAATGCTGCAATGAATAAGCTTACACCTATTTCATTTTATATACCAGAGAGCATCTCTATAGACAAATTCCCTGAAGTAGAATTGTTGGGTCAAATGTTTTGTGTATACTTGTCATAATACATCATCAAACAGTCCCGTCTCCAGTCCAGCAATGTGCCTACTTCCCCACGGCCACATCAATAGAGTGTACTATCTATTTTTTGGATGTTTGCCAATCAAATAGGGGGAAAATGCTATATCAAAAAGTTTTAACTTGCATTTTTCTCAATGAGTAAGATTGAATTTTTTTATATGATTAAGAGCCATTTACTTTCTTATCTGTGAACTCTCCTCACTGTTTTTTATTGGCTTGTAGAACTTCTTACTAACTTCTGAAATTCCTTTATGCTAGGGAGATTAGCCCTTTGTCTATCACGTGTGTTGGAACTATTTATTCCTTGTTAATCATCTGTCTTTTGACTATGTTCATGGTGCTTTTTGCCAAACCAATGTTTTTCATAGTCATGGCTTCTGGATTTTGAGCAGGAGTTAGGCCTTTTTTAGGGCACCTGGGTGGCTCAGTTGGTTAAGTGTCTGCCTTCCACTCAAGTCATGATCCTGGCATCCTGGAATCTAGTCCAGCATTGGGCTCCTTCCTCAGCAGGGAGCCTGCTTCTCCCTCTGCCCCTCCCCCCGCTCGTGCTCACTCTCAAATAAATAAATAAATCCTAAAAAAAAAAGGAAAGACCCTCTTTACTCCAAGATTAAAAAGGATTTTCCCCATGTTTTCTTCTTGACCTTTTATGATTCCACTGTTATACATTCATATCCTTTTGATTTGGATTTCATTCTGGTATGGTGTAAGGTATGGACCAAATTATATATTTTTTCAGATGGCTATATTTTTGTCCCAATACCATTTATTGAATAATCCATCTTTATCCTTGGTGATTTCCCAGAATTATTTGGGTGTATTTCTGGATCTTCTGTTATACATCATTGGTCTGTCTATTCATGAGTCAGTGACACACTGCTTTATTTATTGAGGCTTTATTATTTTTTAAAAGATTTTATTTATTTATTAGAGAGAGAGATAGCGAGAGAGAGCAAGAGCAGGAGTCAAGGGTAGAGGGAGAGGGAGAAGCGGACTCCTCGCTGAGCGGGGAGGACTTAGGGCTCTGTCCCAGAACCCTGTGATCAGGACCTGAGCTGAATGAAGGCAGGTGCTTAACCAACTGAGCCACCCAGGCACCCCACTGAGGCTTTTAAGTATGTTTTCTTATCTAGTAGCCAGCCACCACCCTATTACTCTTTGTTTTCAAAGTTTTCCTGGCAGATTCTTTCTTTTGATTCTTTTTGATTTTTTCCCCATAAGTAAATTAGAATCACTTCATCTAGTTAAAAATAATTATTGTGTTTCATAGGAATTTTATTTAAATTTATAAATTAATTTAGGGAGCACCGACATCTTTCTGATGTTAAATCTACTCATCGAAGAATATGATGTTTTTCTCCATGTGTTTAAGTGTTCTTTTGTTTTTAAAGTTTTATTCACATAGATCTTGTGCAATTCTTATAAAAGTTTATTGATAGGTATTATATCATTATATTTATATAATCCTTGTATAATATTGAACTTTTGTATAATTTCATTTTATCTTCTAACTGGTAGTTAACTAGGTGCATGATAGCTATATATATTTTTTTCATTTTGATTATTGCTTGTTGGTGAATTCTCTTATTGTTTGTGTAGTTTTTCAGAGGATCCCACCTGTTTTTTGACCTGATGCATACATGAGAAATAAAATCCTGTTGTGTGAGGATACTGAGATTTGGGGTTTGTTGTTACTGGAGCATTTCCTAGCTATCCTGACAAATACAAGTGATAAAAAAAAACAAAACCACTCAACACACAAGTATATTAGGGTAAAATTCTGTGGGGGCAGTGAAATTGAAGCAGTCAAGGAGAAAAGGGAACAATTAAATTTTTTGTTATAGAACTTACCTATTTTTAAAATGGAAAAAGGTGGGAATTGAATTGCCATAGTGTTTATATTCTAGTGGATATTTTAAAGAGTAACATCGTTTTATTTAAAACTGTCAACATTCAGGGTTCCTGACTGGCTCAGTTAGTGGAGCATGCTACTCTTGATCTGGGGGTTGTAAATTCAGCCCCACATTGGGTGCAGAGATTACTAAAAAATAAAATCTTCAGAAGCACCTGGGTGGCTCAGTCCCTTAAGCGGCCAACTCTTGATTTGGGCTTAAGTCATGATCTGGGGTTTCTGGGATCCAGCCCAGTTCAGCAGGGAGTCTACTTGAAGAGGTCTCTTCCTCTCCCTGTGCCCCTCCCCGCCCAATAAATAAATCTTAAAAAAAAAGTCAACATTTACAGCTTGCCAGAAATCATGTCCTTTGCAACTACTTTAACCTACACTGAATTCTTACAGATGTGCCGGGTAAAGAGTCTTTAGAAACTGTACGTACTAAGTGTCCCTCCGTATCAGGTTATTCTCTGCTTGGTCAAGAAGGTAAACTGCCTGGGCTTTTTCTGCTGAGTACAGGCCCACAGGGTTGTCCTGCTTTCTCCAGGCCCTTCCAAAGAACCCATCCCAGCCTGCAACACAGGATTCCTCACCTTTCTTCAAAGCAGACTCACTGACTCTCAGCTCAGGCAGGGAACTTGTGGGTCCTATTAATGTCACACAAACTGCTATAGCTGTTTTGGGAAAACTAAATCCGAGAACTTTCCCTTTAAGAGCATGGACTCTGACGCCAGATGTTGGGGTTTGAATCCAGAGTGGGTTTCCTAATAGCGTGTTCTTGAAGGCTTATCAGCTTCTTTTTGTCTTAATTCCCTCATTTGCAAATTGATTTATTACGGGTATTAAATGACCTAATGAATGCAGAGTTTTGGAAACAGTGATTGGCAGAGTGAGAGGTGTCCGCGCTGGCAGCCTCTACTTGCTGCTCTGGCGTCGCTGAGGCGTGTAGTGTTGCGACCGCCCCTGCAATGTTCCAGGCCGGCCCCCGTGCCACTCGGTGGGATAGCACTTGGACTGCCCGCCACTACATTAGCCCTGGCTGGGGGTGCTGAGCCTTGTCCTCAGTTGTCACCATCGAGCAGCACAGCCAGGACCGGGTCACACACCACCACCGCACCCTTGCGTCTTCATTTACAGAGGCTCCTGCAGTACGGTGGCTGTTTTAACAATACGAAATCGAAGACATATTTCTCATAAGAAATTAGTAAAACTCTATAATTATGTTCCAATGTGTTCCTGCCACATTGCATTAGTAGAAGGGCAAAAATAGCGTGAGGAAAAACAGTCCATATGAATGCCTATTCCGAAAGGTGGACACAGACGTCTGCGTGGGCGCCGTTGGCCGCTCGGGTTACTCGCCCTCCAAGCCCCACGCGGGGGGCTCTAGGCTACACAGACCAGCCCTGGGTCGCACGCCGCGCGGCCCCCGACGGACTCTCCATCCGGGCGCCTGTTAGACGCCGGCGGGAGCGCGCACGCCACCACCCTAGTCTGGACGGAGTCCTCCAGTCACGTGCCCAGCGCGCCCTCGCTGCGGCGCGCTCCAGGCGGAAGTGAGGTCGGCGGCTCGGTGGCTGCGCAGCGTCGGTGGGTAGCGCGGGCTGCGGAGAGGCGGGCCGGGCGGAGCGGAGCGACTGGAAGCGCGGGCCGGGGAGGCGGCGGCGGCGGCGACGGGGGACCTCGAGGCTCAGCCCCCGCATCGGAGCAGCCCTCCGCGGCGCTCGCCCCTCGCCGAGCCCCACCGCCGAGCCCGCCCCGGGCCGGCGTGCGCTGGTCACCGAGGCCCAGCCCGCCGCCGCCGCGGCGCGGTGAGTGCGGGCGGGCGCCCCCGGGCGGGGGCGGATGGGGGGTAACGCGGCGTACTTTCGGGCCGGGGGCTGCCCGCGGGCCGGGGCGGCGGGCTCGGGCGGCGGCGCTACCCGGCCGGAAGTGCGGCGCTTTGTGCGGCCGGCCTGGGGCGGCGCCAAGGTCGGGCCCGCGGCTCGGGGTCGCTTGGCGCCGGGGCGGGGGGACGGCCTGTCGGCCGCCGCGGGCCGAACCCCGGCTGTGCTTTGTCCGGTGGGGCAGGCCGGGCAGCTGGGGGCCCGAGGGAGTCGGAGCTGGGCGCGGACCCGCGCTTGGGCAGGTGCGGTGTGGGCGGCCGGGGGGGTTGCTGCTACCCAGGTGGCCGGTGAGAGGTGGAGTCAGTGCACAAGAATGTTCTCTGGGCCTTACTAAGGTCCGACTTAGATCAGGTCAGGAATACGTATGAAAAAATGGGGAAGCGGCAGGGTGTTGTTTTCTGTAACTTAGATTTAGAATTCTTGTGGTTGTAATCATTTCGAATGTGTAAACTATTCACTTTGTCTACGCACAAAGTGAAAATTAATCCATTTGCCTGGCAGAAGCTTAGTGTTCGCCCTCCAGCTTGAAAGGCTTTTAATGATTTCTTCAGAAAGGACGTTTCGTGGCCCAGTCTGTGTTAACTTTGGGAAAAAGAGGTGTACCTTTGCAACCTGTCCACAAACAGGGTATTTTTCTTTCATAATATATGTAAGTGTGCGTCTAATGGATTGTATGAATTAATGTTTTATTCAAGTCATACATAAAAATATTTTGGAGTGTTTTTGGCATGCAGGAAAAATTTTTAAATGAAAAATGTTGTCTTGTTCCCACCCCTTAAATTCTCAAGTCATCTTTGTGTAATTTGAGATTTTCTCAAATACTACATGAAAAAGTTTAGATTAAAAGTTTTTGCTGTGGACAATAATAGGGACACATTTTGCAACTTTGGTTAAGTAAAGTAGTGGACTATTTTTGCTTTGACAGCCAATTGGATAACTTAAGGCTCTTTTTCCTAATGCCGAAGCTAGTGTGTGCACATTGTGAAGATTTTTTTGTTTTTCTTCAGCTTTATAAAGCTGGCTTGTTTTGGTCGGGGTGTTTGCATGTTATGTTTAGTTGTGTTTGTGAGTAGATGGAACCTGAGGCTTGGTAGAGGTCTCCGAAGGCCTTGAGTTGGAGACAGCTGGCTTTCTGTGCGTTCTGCTGGGTGTTCTTGTGCGGCAGTCTCTAGAAATGCTGAGCAGGTAGCAGCATCCCCTCTTCCTGGTTCCTGCCCTTGGAAATAGTGGAAAGATTGGGTTGCGTGTGTGAGGCAAGTGCCTGCATCTCAGGAGGAAGCACCATTTGCTGCTACTGCCCCCTGCCCTTTTATCAGGCCCTGATATATTTGTTAGGATATTTAATTATTCTGCTCTACTTCGGCTTTTTGACTCATTTTCATTTTAAGATTAGAATTGTAATGCCAAAATCATTTGAATTTTTGAACATCAGGAAAATTAGTATAATGCCATAGAGGTAGAGGATTAGAATTGAAAAAAGAAGTGCATTTTAAAATATTTTAACTTCTTATAGGTTCTGTAGTTTAAAAAAAAAATTTTTTTTAAGTAGGCTCCACGGCCAGTCTGGAGCCCAACATGGGGCTTGAACCTACGACCCTGAGATCAAGACCTGAGCTGAAATCAAGAATCGAGGCTTAACATACTGAGCCACCCAGGCACCCCTATAGGTACAGGTTCTGTAGTTTAAAGGGAAATTTTTGTCTACCAAACTTCTCACTTAAACAGCTTCTTTTCCAAGATAATTGAAACACTTTTAAAACAGTGGTACACCAGTGTAGTAGAGTAATAGTTACTTTTCTCATGTCTGTGTTCCACTTCATATCTTTGTCTTCGAAGTCTCTCCAGTCCTGTGAGAAATACATGAATTTCTCCCAATAGATTGCAAACCGCAGTAGTGAAGGTAGAGTTTGAAGGAGTTGAGAAGAACTTTGTTCTCTTATATGCTCTTCTTGATAGTATCAGATGTTGCTAAGAATTCCCAGTGTTGGTTGTGCTAAAGAGTATTATATCTTGTATATTGATGTCTCTGAGAGAAATAAAATTTAAGCCTCTTGAAATTAGTTTTGTTGATGTGAAATACTAATATAAAAGGCCTTCAGAATTTTATAATTACCGTTGAATGTGGGAACTTTCTTTAGATCATCGTATCTTTTGAAACTAGAGAAAATAATACAGTGTTGGGTCTTAAATGTATTTTATCTCTGATTATTACTGGATTTTCAAATGCAGAAATTTTTGCTGTCATCTTTTTTAAAGGTAAATCTGAGATTTGTCTTTTCTGGTACAGGTGTCAAACCGCCCATAGGTATTCTGACAGTTGAGTCATTCCAAATGGGGAGGAAAAAAGTGATACCGTCTGGGTCCAGTGTTGGAATTGGGGTCCTTGGTCCACAGTAAATCAGACTGGGAAATTGGTGGTTTCTGGGTGGCCAGTGGCACTAGGATCCGAGGCAGAATGATGATGTGTTTTTTCCTTATTTTTTTGTTACGCAAACTTAAAAAGTATGAAAATACAGTATACAGCCATAACCCAATATCTCAGCATAACAATTATTAGCATTTTACTGTAATTTTCTTTTTTTGTAAGAATACTTAGAGACCATGTCATTTTTTAAATCTTGTATGCTTTAGCATGTACTTTTTTTTTTTTTTTAAGATTTTATTTATTTATTTGACAGAGAGAGAGACAGCGAGAGAGGGAACACAGGCAGGGGGAGTGGGAGAGGGAGAAGCAGCCTTCCCGCTGAGCAGGGAGCCCGACGCGGAATCATGACCTGAGCCGAAGGCAGACGCTTAACCGACTGAGCCACCCAGGCGCCCCTTTAGCATGTGCTTCTGAAAAATGGTGTCTTTACATAACCAAAATGCTGTCACCACACCTAGCAAAATTAATGCCATTTGATATTTAGCCCATATTCACTTGTGTCCCCAAATCCTTAAAATATCTTTCTACAGTTTTTTCAATCTAAACCAAAATCCAAACAAAACTACCTAATTTTTTTTTTTTTTTTTAAAGATTTTATTTATTTATTTGACAGAGAGAGACACAGCGAGAGAGGGAACACAAGCAGGGGGAGTGGGAGAGGGAGAAGCAGGCCTCCCCACTGAGCAGGGAGCCCGATGCGGGGCTTGATCCCAGGACCCCAGGATCATGATCCGAGCCGAAGGCAGACTCTCAACAACTGAGCCACCCAGGCACCCCTACCTAATGGTTTTTATGTCTAAATCTATTTTATTTTATTTATTTTTATTTTATTTTATTTTATTTATTTATTTGACAGAAACACAGCAAGAGAGGGAACACAAGCAGGGGGAGTGGGAGAGGGAGAAGCAGGCTTCCCACCAAGCAGGGAGCCCGATGTGGGACTTGATCCCAGGACCCTGGGAACATGACCTGAGCCGAAGGCAGACGCTTAACGACTGAGCCACCCAGGTGCCCCGTCTAAATCTATTTTAATCTAGAACTGCCCTCCCCGCCTCCCCGCCCCCCTATCCCCACCAGTTTTCAGACCATTGACTTACTAAAGAAACTGGGTTATTTGTCTAAGATGCCCCATCTTTTGGGTTTGTCTGATTGCTTCATGGTGTTGTTCATTCTATTCCTCCAACTTCTTTTTCTGTAAACTAGAAGTTAGATGTATAGGATTCATTAGATTCAGATTGTAATGTTTTTGTAGTAGTACACCTTAGGTCATGCAGAGGAATTCTATCATATGAGCATGCACATAATGTTAAATAGTTTGATTTCTGGTAATGTTAATTAAGATTGGCCAGTGGGTTCAGCTTTCATAGTCACTAATCAATAAACAGATGTGTTTCAACTATTCTGAGTTATATTTTAAATAAATATCTGAACTTCATTTTTTTTTTTTTTTTTAAGGAAGCTCTACACCCAGTATGGGGCTTGAACTCAACTACCCTGAGATAAAGAGTTACATGCTCTGACTAAGCCAGTCAGGCGCCCCTCAACTTCATATTTATTGCTGTGAAAAGTTACATTTTCTATCACATAATTCTTCAAAAACATTCAGAAGATATATATTAACTACCTGTGTGCCTAGCACTGGTGAGATACAGGAAGACAGAGCTGAACAAAGTATTTTCCCTGTCCTTGAAGCTCAGAATCTTGGGGGGAATCTCATTATTTGAACAAGTAACCAAAGAAGCTTTTTTTTTTTTTTTTGACATTAGTTCACAGACTTTGCCTTTATATTAGGCCCTTTTATTGGATAGGAGAGGGAACCACAACATTTTCTTTCATCAGTCTTGTTATATTTCTTCCTAATATTTTTTAAATTCATTAAGATTTTTCAGTCTCTTTAGGAAACATTATCCTCTGGGGAGGTAAAAATGCTTTTAGGAAATACAACTTCTGGGTAGTTTGGAACTTACGGTATTGAGAATTTAAATACAATTCTATACACTTTTTAGTGACAAGCATATAGTAGAATTGTATTATTGGTTTACACTGAGATCCTTAGGTGAGCCTTGTGTTCAGTGCTTCATTTGAGTTGTTTACAGTTTTTGGCTGTTACGAGTAATAAACATTTGTGTACAGATTTTTGTGTGGATGTATGTTTTCATTTCTCTTAGGTATTTACCAAGGAGTAGAATTACCAGGTTATCTGGTAACTCTTGTGTTAATCTGCTATGCTATTCATGAGCTTCAGTGCCTACCAGATGACATCTGCTCAGCCCCACATTTAAGGGTCTCCACATGATGGTTCTAAGAAACTAAGCTGTGTTTCCATAATTATCTTTGTTGTTTCCCTACAAGCCCAATTGCCCAATATTCCGAAAGTGCATTTTACATTTTCTCACTTCAGTGGCTTTTTACTTGTTCAGAGCTTATTGGAAATACTACCTCTGTAATCAAGTTTTTCCTGACCATTCCTCCCCTCATCTGTTGAATTTTTGCTCTTTCCACTCAACCCTCAGAACACTTTATTCCTTAATGGTACTTAATGTGTCTATTAATACTCTTTGCCCTGTATCACCATTAGTCATGTCTTTGTCTTATAGGCCTGAGTTCTCCAATACAATAGCCATCACCTACGTGTGACTGTTTAAGTTAAACTAAAATGCAGTTCCTTAGTTGTGCTAGCCACACTTCACGTGTTCACTAGCCAGCCATTAGTGGCTACTTTACATGGACAGTTACCATACATTTTCATCTTCACAGAAGGTTCTGTTGGACAGCACTTTCCTAGATTGTAAACTCAGAAGCTTGTAACTTGCTCTTTTTGTTTTCTCTGTGGCCTTTGCATAGTGTTTTCCTTATCTTGAATTCAATTGAGAAAATAAAATTAGGTTCTGGCATGGAATAGAGAAACAGTTTTGGGAATTATGTACTTTCTCAGCAGATCATAATTAAAGCACAGAGATAGATGGAATTTATGAGCGCTACCACAATTCTTCTGTTGGAGATCCACCAAGAATGGGTTAAAAGTTCAGGATAATAGGGGTTGGCAATTGCTAGTTTTTATTCTTTTTTTTTTTTTTTTTAAGTAGGCTCCATGCTGGGCGTGGAGCCTAATGCAGTGCTTGAACTCCCCACCCTGAGATCAAGAGTCATACGCTTAACCAGATGAGCCACCCAGGTGCCCCCAGCTTGTTTACTTTCTTTTTTTTTTTTTTTAAGATTTTATTTATTTGAGAAAGAGAGAGCATGAGCAGGGAGGAGAGGGAGAAGCAGGCTCCCCGCTGAGCAGGGAGCCCGATGTGGGGCTCTATCCCAGGACCCCACTGGGATCATGACCGGAGCCCAAGGTAGATGCTTAATGGACTGAGCCACCCAGGCGCCCCCCCCAGTTTGTTTATTCTTAAACTGTGTGGTAAGATACGTAATCGATTCTCCTGCTTACTTTTTGTGTCTTCCTATCCTTGTTTTCTCTCATCTGTCTCATAGACTTGTGCTGTCCATGTGGTAGTTCCTAAGCACATAGGACTATTTAAATTTAAGTTGAGGCTCAGTTGGAGGAGCGTGACTCTTGATTTAAGGGTCATGAGTTCAAGCCCCTTGTTGGGTGTAGAGATTAATTAATTCATTAAAAAAATTTAAGTTGAGGTCAGATAAAATTTAAAAATCAGATCTTGCACTAGCCACAGTTTTGAGTGCTTAATACTTTTTTTTTTAAGATTTTGTTTATTTATTTGACAGAGAGAGACACAGCGAGAGAGGGAACACAAGCAGGGGGAGTGGGAGAGGGAGAAGCAGGCTTCCTGTGGAGCAAGGAGCCCGATGTGGGGCTTGATCCCAGGACCCTGGGATCATGACCTGAGCCGAAGGCAGACGCTTAACGACTGAGCCACCCAGGCGCCTGGGTGCTCAGTACTTTAAGCTAATGGCTGCCATATTGGAAGGCACAGATAGAGAGCATCTTCATTGTTGCAGAGGGTACTGCACTGATCTAGACTAATTTTTTAGCTGTAATTGTGGATGGCATAGTAGGTTTGGCTTAGAAGTTTTTTTAAAAAAAAAGACAATTATTTAGGTAAGAACGTCCCAATCACTGATGTTCCCAGTTTATTCCTGATTTAGACTAGAACTTGTTACAAAGGCTAGGGATGTGACCGGGTATGTTTTTGTGTGTACTGAACTGCTTGATTGTGAATATTTTAAATGAGTCAGGTAAGCTGAGACTTGGAAGTGGTTAATTTTTGCAATATGTTTTTGTAATGGAATTTGATACCTTACAGTTTTTGAAGGTGCATGTGTTTTTAGAAAGTCAGCCAGTCAGGCGCCTGGTGGCTCAGTCAGTTGGGCGTCTGCCTTTGGCTCAGGTCATGATCCCAGGGTCCTGGGATTGAGTCCTGCTTCGGGCTCCCTGCTCTGCTAGGAGCCTGCTTCTCTGTCTGCCTGTCTCTCATGAATAAATAAAATCTTTTTTTTTTTTTTTAAAGAAAGTCAGCAGGTACTTGGACCTGTTTTGTGCCAGACACTGTTATTGGCACTGGAGATACTGCACTAAATAGGACCAAGTCCCTGTTCCCTGTCTGCCCCAGGCTACTTTCTAGTTGGGGATGTGGTAGGGGAGGCAGACACTAAGTATATATGTGTACATTTTATTTATTTTTAATTTTTAATTTTATTTATTTTTAAGTAGGTTCCACACTGTGCACGAAGCCCAACGTGGAGCTCGAACTCATGACTGTGAGATCAAGACCTGAGCCATCCAGCCACCCCTCTTTATTTTTATTTTTAAGTAGACTTTTTTAGAGCAGTTTTAGGTTCACAGCAAAATTGAGCAGAAGGTACAGAGTTCCCATATTACCTGTTGCCTGCTATCCCCCTCCCCTGTACCATTTTTATTTTTAAATTTAAGATCCCCTTAATCCTTACTACCACATAAATCAGTGAGTGACTTACTAGGTGAGGAATACAGAGTAGTCTTAATTAAACTCACACTTTCAGAATACTTTGGGTGATAGAATTCAGAGGAGCTTGCTGGAGATACTGATGAAAATTATATTTTTCTTTTGGGGAAGAGGTAAAATCATGGTTGTGGTTGTGCAAGCTCTTGAACTTTTCAGGAAAAAAAAGATTATGAAAAAACATTGGATGGGTTAATAGAGTTGCTGGGCTACAGCTGATTTGTCTTTTAAAGAAAATATATACATATTTAACAAAAGTTATTTAAGAAATAGAGAAAAGTGTAAAAACAACACTAAACCTACTCCATCTAGAGATCATCTCTGTTCGTATTTTTATATTCTCCCAGACCTTTTCTGTTTGTGCTGGAAGTGCACATGCCTGTACTACATGTAGGTGCAGATTTGGGATCATACTGCACAATGCAGCATTGTTCTTTTCCTTTCATCACATAACTTTATATCAGTCATGTTTTTAAACACTTTAAAAAGTAGCTGTATAGTATTTCATATTCTCGATAGACCTGGTTTCCTTAACTATTTTTGTTACAAGGACATTTAGATTATAAGAACACTTTTTCACTGTTTTAAGCAGGAATGTAGAGAACACTTTCCGTTAGCTTCTGATGGACTGAAGAAGTTGTAAAGGAAAGATTACAGTGTTTAGGTGGGCTTTCATCAGGACTTCCGGCCTTCCTTTTCTGTGTTGGTTGGCAGCAGCATGAAATGCCTTGTTTTTAGTAAACTAGAGAAGGGACTCTTGCTGCCTGTTCTTTTGCGAGTGATATTGGAAAAAAACCGGAGAATTAAAGTGCTTGGCTAAACCACTTTTTTTTCCTTTTTAGTTCTTGAAATCATGAATCCTGTTTATAGCCCTGGTTCTTCTGGGGTTCCCTATGCAAATGCCAAAGGAATTGGTTACCCAGGTAAGCAAGTAAAACTTTGTTTCATTATTGAACTTTGAACACTTGGTAAATTTCCTTGTTGCTCAGAATGCTTTCAATTGACAAACCTAGCTCAAAGTGATTTACACAAAGAAAACGTTTTGGGTATGGAACTGAAAAATCAAGAGCTAGGACTGGCTTTGGTCAAAGCTTGATTTGGTGGCTCCAACAGTTGGACTAGGATTTAGTTTCTACCTCCTGGGCTCAGCTTCACTTCCTCAGGATTGGCTCAGTGTTGGTCACAGGTTACACTTCTCCCCGTTGTGATCTCTTTGTGGTGTTCAGCAAACCCCCCCCCCCCAAGCAGTACCCTGACTAGGAGCCTCTTTATCTCTGCTCTACAGGAAACCCCCCTGGGGGGCTTCTTGTTCTCTAATCAGACCAGTCCTGGGGTGTGTTCTGATTGCACTCAGCTACCATCCCAGGGCCAGGGAGGGAATTCTACTAATTAATTTATGCCTGAGCCACTTTCCCTCCTTACTGGAGTCAGCTAGTCGAACATGGGCTGTGAGGGAGGCAATAAAGCAAAATTTGGGGGAATAGCTGGTTGGTTGAAAATAGCAGATGGACATCCTAATTGGTGACATCCAATAAGGAGTAATTATTTGTAATGTTACAATTTTATTGTCGGTTTTGATAATATGGTGGAACAGACCATCTTAAAATCTTGTTGCTAAAAAAAGTCTCTAGAAAATTGAACAAAACATTTTGAAAAATGTATAACTGAACTTGAAGGGGTAGTAAGCAAAATATCTGTGCTAAATATGAAAGTGACCTAAAAACCAGTGCGTTTGGCCATTGAACTGATGATGATGTGCCTGTCTTGGGGGCATTTGCTTTTTGTGGGTTTTAATAACCCACATGGGGAGAGAAAGTGAGGCCTTAGGCCCTTGTGAGTCTGGGGCTTGGAGGTGGGACCCCTCATCAATCTGGTTCCTCTAGAGGGTGATACTCCCAGGGAAAAGGTAGATTAAAAAAATCCTTTCACTGGTTCCACCAGGGAATTTTGTCTCTGCTTGGGCTCTAGGAAGGGGAAATCTTTCTTAAGACTTTGTAACCAGTCAGGGATGTTGGAGGCTCTACTTTGTATTACTTGTACTTACTTGGGGGGTGGGGGGGCTCATAATTGAGAAACTAACATAAAAAGTAGTCTGCAGCCTGCATTACCCCCAGCACTTGACAGCAGCAAAAGCAGAACTGCTGTGGAGGCACATGTCCTCATTCCAGGTTGTGTGGGTTTTCCCACAAAATTCTGCCTGTTAACAATGCAAAATTATTATGAAACGTGACTTCTTCATCACCTAAGAGTTACCAGTCATGATAGATTGCACGAATAGAACATCAAATAGATACCGCATCACACAAGTTTAGAATAATTAAAGATCTAAAAGAAAGAGTCAGAATATAAGAGGGGAACAAGATACTGGGGTGGGGGGAGAACCAACTGGAACTTAAATGAAAAAGCAGTGGCATTTGAACAAAATTCAGGTTAAATTGCAGGTAAAACACTGCTAAATGGGAAAACCAGGATGCAGAATAAAGAAAGGGGGGGCAATAGGAGACCAGTTAAGAAATCGAGATGTCAGAATCAGATTTGGGGAGAATTAAGAGCTCCAGAAGGACTGAATAGAGAGACAAGAAGAGGAGTGACAGAATTTTCCAGAATTGATAAAAGGTAATTTAGTAATAAGACCTGTTGTCTTTAAATTATCAAGACTAGTTTAAACAGAATGCCAAGTAGCTTCCTGAGAATCCTGAGTGGATCTAGAGCAAGGGATATAGGCAAAACGCGATCGCATTAGTTTTACCTGGTAGACTTTTTAATGAAACAATGCTTGTCATATTCCAGTTCTATGCAAGGTGTCTAAATTTTGTTCTAGTTCTTTGGTTGGTCAAAAGCAGGGTTTGACAAAGTTTATGTAAAGGTCCAGGTGTAGTACATATTTCAGGCTTTGTGGGCCATAGCGTCTCTGTTCTAACTCCTCAGCTCTGCCTTTCCAGAGCTAAAGCAGCTGTAGACAATACTGAGTGTGTGTGCTTCAGTAACACTGAAAACAGCCTCAGTAGGTTGATTTTTTTTTTCCCCCCAGCAATAGGAGTGACTTTTCAAATACTTTTTTTCTGCTCCCTTCTTCTCTCTTGGGACACCATTTATAAGTATATTAGACCATTTTACTCTGTCTCACATCTGTTGCATCCTTTTTCATATTTTACAGTTTCTTCTGTGAGTTTTAATGTGGATATTTTGTACCTATCTGCTTCCATTTCATTAACCCTGCTAATTTTTCTCTAATTTACTATAAAACCCATTTATTGAATCTTTTAATGTACTTCATTTTCTTTTTTTCTCGAACAACATACTACTCACAGTTATTCTAAAGACTTTGTTGGTTGACTGCAACCTGTGAGTCACCTGTGGGTTTGTTTCTATGGTCAGTTTGTCTTTTTCTTTTGTTATTCAACTATGCAGTTTTGTCTCTTGGCATGCCTAATGTTTTTTCATTGAATGTAATACACAGTATATTAAAAATTGTAGGTGGTCCAGTTGCTGTCTTCCCTGTGAGGCAGATAGCGTGCTGATTAGCTTTTTTTTTTTAAGATTTTATTTATTTGACAGAGAGAGACACAGTGAGAGAGGGAACACAAGCAGGGGGAGAGGGAGAGGGAGAAGCAAGCTTCCTGTGGAGCAGGGAGCCCAGTGCGGGGCTCGATCCCAGGACCTGGGACCATGACCTGGGCCGAAGGCAGACGCTTAACAACTGAGCCACCCAGGCGCCCCTGATTAGCTTTTTTTTTAAACAGCTTTATTGAGGTATGATTGGCAAGTACAAATTATATGTATTTAGGTTGTACAAGTTTTTTTTCTTTTAAGGTTTATGTGATGATTTAATATATGTATACACTGTGAAATGATTTCACATTTGGGGATTAGAATTTCAACACATAAATTTTGGAGGAGACACAAATATTCAGTTCATATCGTGCCCACACTCCAATTTGTCCATATACTCTAATTTCTTTCGTTAACACAAAAGGTAATGGACACTGAGATGAAATTAGGGAAGAAGGCATTTTGGGGAAACATTTATGAAAGATCTAACGAAGAGGATGCAGAATCAGGTAGGGGGAGCCTCAGGACTGTGCTACACTTTGCTGAATTCTTAACCAGCTCATGGGGGAGCTGTGAGGGAAGGATTGGAGGTTAGAGGAGGCCCTCATTAGGCAGAAGTGGCCTTTGGAGGCGCTGCTGCCAGAGGCTCTCCGCCCACGTACTATTCGTGGCTGAACAGGGGCTTCTTTCCTGGAATAGAGATTCAGGTGGTGATGTTCGCTTTGCTTTGTCAACTCAGTATATTCTAGAATCATTCCATGTCAGTTTACAAAGGTTTGCCTTGTTCTTTTTTACATTTTGCACAGTACTGCTGTGTAACCTGCATCTTGTGGGGTTTCCATAGTTTATTCAACCAATTTTTGGATAGATGTGTTGTTTGAAATATTTCAGTATTCCAGTAATATTGCAGCTTATGTTGATTGTGGAAATTATCTTCAGAGTGGGTTCTTTGAGATGGGATTGCTGGGTGAGAGTGTAAATGCATACGTTATTTTTAAGATGCTTCTGATTTCCCCTCCATAGGATTTTTACTGTTTTGTATTCCTACCAGAAGTGTGTGAGGCAATGGTTTCCCCATAGTCTTGCCAACAAAGTGTGTTTTCAGCTTTTGGAGTTTTGTCAGTCTGATGTTAGAAATGGGATCAGTGTAGTAGTTGGCAGTTCTGTCCATGTCCTTCTACTGATTTTTTTTTTTCTATTGGTGGTTTTTTTTTTTTTTTTTTTTTGATGGTTTTTTTTTTTTTTAGTTTTAAGAGTTATTTATATTATTAAGTTTTTGTATTTTTGTATGTATTAAGTTTTTGTCTGTATAATTTGCAAGTATTTTTTCTTTTTTTTTCTAACTTAGCTTATGGTATCTTCTGTTTTGAAGTTTTTATTTTCATGAAGTGATTAATCTCATAAAAGTGGTTAGGATTTGGGATCACGTACAGTCTCTTATAAGAGGGGCTTTGGGCAGTGTAGTTTCTAGCTTTCCAGAGTTTCTGTCCTAGAAGAGAGCTAGACCAGATGTTGAAGGAAACAGTCCACAGTACTTGCTGTGAGGGGCATTTTTAGGAAGACAGTGCTGTGGCCAGAAAGATTGACAGGGATAGGAAGGAATAGTGCTTCTCAACCTTCTTGATTGGAGCCCTGCAGGTTAGAATTTTTTAGAAAAATGAAGAAACAGAAGATGCTACAACCAGTTAAAACAGTGTTTGTGGGGGTCCAGGGAGATAGTCCTTTCAAGGGTTTCCATGTGGGGGTTTTATATGGCCAGGGTGGAAGGTCAACTGTGCTGGGCTTCTGGGTCAGGGTGGTAGTGTATGTGTGGGATTTGGTGGTGTGTGAGTGGTGTGTGAGGGTGGTGTACTTCTGTGCGTGGGCATAGAAGCAGAGGATGTCCTGTTGCTGGTGGTTAATTAATGCTGTTTTAAATACTTGTTATGTGGCTTTTCTTTTTCATTTAAGAGCATGTTAACTCAACTGTTAGAAGGTTAGGATAGGAAGGGCCAAGCAAACATAATAGTAGTGTTTCAGGAGCTCTTAGACACAAGACAAGTACAGAAGCAGACAATGCCCCGGAGGATTTATTGGTAGAATTTATGGAGAGATGAGGACGTTTGGATTTTGAGGGAATTGTTGCAGAAGCCTAGGTCAGTAGTATTTTAAACTTTTTTTTTTAAGATTTTATTTATTTATTTGATAGACACAGCAAGAGGGGGAACACAAGCAGGGGGAGTGGGAGAGGGAGAAGCAGGCTTCCCGCTGAGCAGGGAGCCCGATGTGGGGCTCGATCCCAGGACCCTGGGACCATGACCTGAGCCGAAGGCAGATGCTTAACATCTGAGCCACCCAGACACCCCTTAAACTTTGTTTTTAACAATGAAACCTTAGAAAGGATTTGTAAGTGGTTCCTTAGTACTGAGTTAGAGCATCTCCCAGGGTGAATTTCGGGCAGGCTCCAGAGCCTGCTTGGCCTCCTGCTGCTCACAGTTGAGGCCTCTAAGGAAATGCTCAGGGTTCATAGAACGCAGATTGAAAACCACCTTCTTGGTCTTTTAAAAATAGCCATTTTAGGTCTCTTTCAAGTGGAATCTGTCCTTGATGTTCACAATGAGGGAATCTGGTCAGCATTTGATCCCCTCACAGTTCTCTAAGTAATTGGACAAAAAGGAAAATAATAATATAGGAAGGAAACTCAAAATAGCTTCTGCTGAGGTAGGGGAGGTTCAGTTTTGAGAAAGAAGAAAGCGACTCCGAAGCAGAGGATTTGTATATGAGGTGAAAACTGGGCACTTGCAAGTAGGGATTCCTTGGGAGCAGTGGGACTGAACACTTCTGTCCCTGCCCTTGGAGGAGCCCATGGAACCTACAGGACAGCTGGAGCAGGAGGTGCAGCAGAGCAAGGTCATCCAAGCTGTGCTGGAGACTGCAGAGATTCCTGTAAGGCACCTTATCCAAAACCTTTACAAATGACATCCAGACCCACAAAGATGACCTTTAGAATTCTACTCTGAACTCTACTCCGTTTTCTCCTTCATGTTATCCTACTACCCTTATGTTTTTTTCACTTCGGTTACTCTCAACCACCACAGTACCTGAAATATCCCTAGTGTCCTCAACAGTGTCTTTTGAAGTCTGCCTTTCCATTTCAACTTTGTTTATAGGTGAGGGGAAAGAGGGAAAGAGAAGTTAACAGGTTTTCACAACTAGTTTGTGACAGTAGTAAAGACTAGGGAATGTGGGTCATCTTTGTTGGCTCTGTGCCCTGAATATAAGGAAGTAGATTCTAATGCTCTAGCTGTCACATGAATGGAGCATTTTGAACTGTGAACCAGACAGGTCAGGGGAAGGCCTGGGCATGGGCCTTACAGGGGTCCCTAGGCTCCAAGGAGGCCAGGAGCAGGTAACTGAGGCCCCTTTGCTGGTGGATGGCTGGTAGCCAGGATTTTGACTGTAACACTGTCTTAGTTGATGTTTTTGTTGTATTCACATGAATTAGTAGTGGTTATGGTTTAGTGTTATTAAGGATTCCTCATTTATATTAATAAAGATTAGGTTGCTTGCAAGAGGGTTGTGAGATTGGATTTTTCCCATTTCCGTGTGTCAGTGGTGCCAGTTAATGGCCCCTTCACCACACAATTTCTTAGCATTCTTATTACTGTTGCTAAGTAATAAATTATGTGATGAAAATCTACAATAAAACTGCCAGAGGTATTAGGAGTTTCCTGACTTCAGCTTAGGTTTGTTTTTTTGTTTTATTTTTTGGCATTCTCAGTTTTCTGGCGTATTTTTTCAACTGTAGGAAGTTGTAAGCATTTACTTACAGGTTTAAAAGACTTGATTATGTTCATGATCCATTCCAAATTTTTTTAAAATTTAAATTCAAGTTATCATACGGTATATTATTAGTCTCAGGATAGAGTTTAGTGATTCATTGGTTGCATATAACACCCAGTGCTCATTACATCAAGTGCCCTCCTTAATGCCCATCACCCCCCCACCTACTTGCCCCCCAGCAACCCTCAGTTTGTTCCTTGTAGTTAAGAGTCTCTTACGGTTTGTCTCTCTCTCTCTGTTTTTATCTTATTTTATTTTCCCTTTCTTTCCCCTTACATTCATCTGTTTCTTAAATTCCATATGTGAATGAAATCATATGGTATTTGTCTTTCTCTGGTTGACTTACTTCGCTTAGCATAATACCCGATGTTCCATGCACATTGTTGGAAATGGTAAGATTTCATTCTTTCTTATGGCTGAGTAATATTCCATTGTATATATATACCACATCTTCTTTATCTATTCATCTGTAAATGGATATCTGTGGCCCATCCCAATTCTGAGGAAAGGAGACAACTAGTGACAAACTGCTTATCATATGTAATACTGTTGGGCTCCTTAAGTCAGTCTGTGGAGTTTGATGAAGAAGGTAAGAATGACTGGGTCTGTGGGAGCCATGGTTGTAACATTATGTTACTCCTTCAGGTGGTGATATCCCATTGTTCTTTTTCTCCAGCTGGTTTCCCCATGGGCTATGCAGCTGCAGCTCCTGCCTACTCCCCCAACATGTACCCTGGAGCGAATCCTACCTTCCAAACAGGTATGCAGCGTATATGTGCTGGCTGGCAGAAGTGCTTTGTCCGCATGGCTGGGGGAGAATGTAAGTGGGTAGGTTTTGAGAAGTGTGGTTATAGAATTAGGATTTGGGTTTAAATTGATCTCTTGGTTCATAAGTTCAGCCTTGTTGATGAGTGTGATAAAAACTTTATTCTTACTGCATGTAAAACTTCAGACGCTGCATTTCTGATGTTCTTCCACAACATAGATCTTTATTCTAATCATACGTTGTTACAGGTGACTAGTGCCAGGACACGTATTTATGAAATAATGTTGATTACTAGAAATTAAAGATCATTTTGCCTAGTTAATAGGTGGAATTTCCATGTTGCTAACGTTTTTGGAGATGACTGATTTCTCTCCAGTGTTTTAGCACTCTGGTTATAGTTCTGTTATTTTTTCTTTCAAGTGTAGGTGATAATGTTACATTAGTTTCAGGTGTACAGCATAGTGATTCTACAAATGTACTTTATGCTATTCGTACCACAAGTGTAGCTACCATCTGTCACCAGACAACCCTATTACAATACCACTGACTATATTCCCTATGCTGTCCCTTTTATGGTTTTAAAACAAAGTCTTATTTCATATGCATGAGAATAGTTTTAGATTTTAGAAATCAGTGATACAGTTGAAAGTTAACTTGGTTTGGGTCTGAACTTTGTAAAGAGAGTGGGACTTTCCTCTGTGAGCTTGTACTTCGGTGTGGGCTTATTCCAGGCTTTACTCACTGACACTGGACTTTGTGATTCTCCTGCAGCAGTGGTGGCCCACACTGACCTCAAGTCTTGGCCTCATGGATCTGCTGGGGTGCTTCACTTTTTTCACCTTGAAACCCCTAGCCTCACACAGTTAACTTTGACAGAAAAGGAGATAGGAGTAGTGTCCTTTCCCTGAATTCTCCGTATTTTGCTAATCATAAAATTCTTCCTTCTGTGACCCTTCTCTTTCTCCTTTTCTATTCCTACTCTGACTGCATTTGTTCAGCTTGTAGCTCACACCCAAAGACCTTGGCTTCCTCATCCTGCTCCCAAGCCTTTTCACCTCTGGTTCATGTTCCCTCCCTGCTTACACCAGAGTAGTGTTCTCAGATGAAGGTTTCCTGTGACTGTAAAGGCGAGACTCTCAACTTTAAATCTCTAGTTCTTTGCCACATTGGCCGGTTCTTTCCAAAATATTTTTGTTTTGTGTTTTTGCCAGCTTTTACTTTCTTTCTTTCTCTCCCACCTGGCCTAGAGTACCTGCTACAAATGCCTATCTTTTGGGATCAGTTATGGAAATCTCTTCCCTGGGATCAGCAATATTACGTTATTACTTACTGGATTTTTTTTTTTTATTTAATTTAATTTTATTATGTCTAGTGTTTGATGTAGTGTTCCATGATTCATTGTTTTCGTATAACACCTAGTGCTCCATGCAATATGTGCCCTCCTTAATACCCATCACTGGGCTAACCCATCCCCCACCCCGTCCCCTGTGAAACCCTCAGTTTGTTTCTCGGAGTCCATAGTCTCTCATGGTTCGTCCCCCCTCCGATTTCCCCACCTTCATTTTTCCCTTCCTTCTCCTAATGTCCTCATGCTATGCCTTATATTCCACAAATAAGTAAAGCTATATGTAATTGACTTTTTTTGCTTGACTTATTTCACTTAGCATAATCTCCAGTCTCATCCATTTGATATAAAAGTTGGGTATTCATCCTTTCTGATGGCTGAGTAATATTCCATTGTATATATGGACCATGTCTTTATCCATTTGTCTGTTGAAGGGCATCTCGGCTCTTTCCACAGTTTGGCTATTGTGGACATTGCTGCTAACATTGGGGTGCATATGGCCCTTCTTTTCACTACACCTTACTGGATTCTTCAACAGCTAAATGGCACCACCCATCTCTTTTTGTAAAACTTCTCAGGTTGTTTAACTTTTTAAAAGTAGTTCTCTTGAGGTGTAGATGACATACAGTAAATTGTACATATTTAAAGTGTATAGTTAGATAATTTTTGATATAATGTGTATAAACCTCACATATGTATCACCCTCACAGTTGGGAGTAAACAGCTCTCATCACTAAAAGTTTTCTCCTGCCCCTTTGTAATCTCCACCAGGATATCCAGGAAATCACTGATCTGTTTTCTCTCACTGTAGATTGCCTTATTTTCTAAAATTTTGTATAAATGAATCCTATGGAATGTACTCTTCTTTTTCAGACTGCTTTCATTCAGCGTAATTAACATCCATGTCATAGTGTTTATCAGTAATTGTTTCCTTTTTATTGTGGGGTTCCATTGTTTGGAAATACCACAATTTGCTTACCCATTTGCCAGTTGATGAACGAATGGATTATTTGCAGTTTGGGGCTGTTAAAGATGAAACTGCTGTGAATAGCTCTGTACAAGTCTGTGTGGATATATGCTTCATTTCTCTTGAGTAAATACGAAGGAGGGGAGTGGCTGGTTCTCAAAGCAAGTGTATATTTAACTTTGTAAAAAATTGCCAAACTGTCTTCCAAAGTGGTTGTACCATTTTATGTTCCCATCCACAGTGTATGAGAGTTCCAGTTCCTTTACCTCCATGTCAACACTTGGTATAGTCATTCTGTTTAATTTTAGCCATTCTAGGGGGTGTGTAGTAATGTCTCATTTCAGTTTTAATTTGAACTTAACCTAATGACTAATAATGTTGAGCATCTTTTCATGTGCTTATTTGCCATTTGTAACGTCTTTGGTTAAGTGTGTACATCTTTATTGTATGTCAGTTTTTGAGTTTGTTTTCTTATTGTTCAGTTTGAGACTTGTTTTACAGATGATTTGCAGCTATTTTCTCCCAGTCTGTGGCTTTTTTCATTTTCTTAACAGTGTCTTTAAAAGAGCAAGAGTTTTTTTTTTTGTGGTTTTTTTTTTTTTAAGATTTTATTTATTTGACAGAAACAGCGAGAGAGGGAACACAAGCAGGGGGAGTGGGAGAGGGAGAAGCAGGCTTCCCGCGGAGCAGGCAGCCCGATGTGGGGCTCAGTCCCAGGACCCTGGGATCATGACCTGAGCCGAAGGCAGACGCTTAACGACTGAGCCACCCAGGTGCCCCGAAGAGCAAGAGTTTTTATTTTTTTATTTATTCTATTTTTTTTTTTTTTTTAAGATTCTTTGTAAGTAATCTCTACACCCAGCGTAGGGCTTGAACTTCCAACTCCAAGATCAAGAGTCGTTTGCTCCACCAACTGAGCCAGCCAAGCGCCCTAAGAGCAAGAGTTTTGAAATTTAATGATTTTCAGATTGTTTTGTTCATTTATGGGTCATGTGTTTGGTGTTATTTCTAAGAAATATTTGCCTAACGTAAATCACAAAGATGTTCTCCTGTTTTCTTCTAGTTTATAGTTTTGGCTTTTACATTTAAGTCTGTTGCCCATTTTGGTTTAGTTTTTGTATATGATGGGAGGAATAAATTGAAGTTCATTTTTCTGCTTAAGAATTAGTTGTTAGCAGATCACCATAAAATGGCACATTGTAGAATTTTCCATGGTAGCTCACCTATATTCATTTTCTTCTTGGAGTACAACAGGTTAATGTAAAATTGTACTAAAAGCGGGGTGCCTGGCTGGCGCTGTCAGTTAAGTGTCCAACTCTTGGTTTTGGTTCAGGTTGTGATCTCAGGGTTGTGGGATCAAGCCCTGCATCAGGCTCTGCGCTCAACACAGGGTCTGCTTGGGATTCTCTTCTGTCCTGCTTCCCTGTCCCCCACGCATGCTCACGTGTTCTCTCTCTCTCTCAAGTAAATAAATCTTAAAAAAAAAAAAATGTACGAGAAGCTTCCAATTCTTTTATATTCTTTTACAAAAAGAGCCTCAGGCTTGTTTGAGGCTGGCAAAGCTGTTATCCTTGCCCAGAGTGTACAATGCTCCCCCAAGAGGAAGCTTGGTGTTTTTAGGTCTGGTTAGCTTCCTCCTTTGGGGTGCCTCAGGCCAACCTGTAGAACCGGTGTCATCCATCTTCTCTTTGGGAGATGAGTCATTTCTTGCTACTTTTCTAAGACTGCTCTCAAGTTGCCGTTGTAACCAAGAAGCTGGGCCAGGCAGGTGTTGAGTAATGGGATTATTGGGGATGGTGGCTGCCAAGAGGGCCTGCTTTGTACAAAGGGGCATCCACTGATAGATGGCAGAGAGTTGTCAACTGCCTGACTGCTGGCCCAGTATTGTCAGACCCTCTGATTTTTAGGGAAAGCTGGTAATAAAGATGTATGTGAAATTTGTAAACGACAGAAGAAGCTGAGAATAAAAAATAAGCTGGGAAGAGGCTGGGGATAAAGATGTATATGAAATTTGCAAATGAGAAAATAAAAGCACTTTGAAGGTTCCACCAACGTCCCCCAGTGATTTTAGCCACCTGATTTGAGTCTGGGCCACAGCTGTGCTCCCATCTTTTTCTGGGATCTGCTCAGTGTTTCATATTGTGAATTTTAAAATTTTCCTTTTCAGTGGGCCTTTTTATCTTACCTGATGAGCAAGCCAGAGTTGTCACTATAAAAAGGTTAAGCAAAAAGAAGTTTGTCTCCATTTCTGCTGCTTTCTCAATCTGCCTTCTGGTTCCCTCAGCACCAGATTTGTGGACAAAGCTGATGTGTAGTACAGGTGGTGTGTTCGTGGAGATTGGCTTTTAAAGCACTTTGGCAATCCTAATACTGCTTATTTCTTAGCTCTTCTAAGTGTGACACAGTGAGGGTTTAGAGAACCTTGTGATGAGATATCATGTCTTTTGCTGAAAGATTCCATTACTCTGATGGAGGTGTCATTTATTTCATCCTCATGAACAAGTGTAGTAGGCTGAGTACCTGTGCAACATGAGTGGGCTGTCTTTTTTTGGAATCAGCAATATATTGGAAAGAGTTTGGGGTGTGGAGTTTGCTAGATGTGGCTCAAATCGTAGCTGTGTCACTCCTGGGAAAGTTATTTTATTTCATTTTTGGCATTTGTATAATGAATTAACATATTCCTGCAGCTGTGTTATTTGAGGATTCTGGCAGGCAGCATGCACACAATCAGGCTCTCATGGCCCTGAGGCTGCACATTCAGGCTTCTCTTCTCCCATTTACAGTCGTGAGTTTCTATAATAATATTTGCAATGATCATCTGAAGTCCTCAAGAAAACATTCAGTTCTTTGTAGTAAACTCTATTTAAGAAATGATTTAAACACTACATTAACGTGCATTTGGGGGGGTATTTATCTTTTTTCTTTCCAAGTTTTAAAATTCCAGTTAACATACAGTGTAATACCAGTTTCGGGTGTAGAATTTAGTGATTCATCACCTATATATAACACCCAGTGCTTCAACACAAGTGCCCTCCTTAATACCCGTGAACTATTTAACCTCTCCCCCCTACCCACCAGCATACATTTTAAAGGGAGAGAAATGTTAAAGAGTGATGAAATAGCTTCCTTGGTTGTTGCCATGCAGGGCTGGATGGAGAATAAATTGGGGAATATTTGAATTATGTCCATGAAGTAAGACCCCAGGTTTGTTTAAAAAAAATAAACTTCACTTATGGCAGTCACATAGGAGAGAAAAGCCTTAGAATGTTACCAGGTTGTGGGGTCATGGGATCTGTTTTCTCTCGTTTAAATTAAAGGTTTACATGCACTTAGTTTAAAGGTAACCTCCCTCCTTCCTATCCCTGTTACTGTGACCCTGTGAGAATCCTTCAGTGAAGGTGTGGCTATTTTCTTCTGCACCTGCTTTGTCTTCCCTGGACCTGGTATCCTAGATTACGCCTTACCCTGGGGTCATTCTTCTCCAACATCTCAGGGATTTCTTAAACCTTTTCCTTCTGTTCAATTCCTTGTCTTTCTTAGTTTACCTTTTGGTTTCAGTGGAGGATCTCCTTCAGTAGTCTCCCAGTAGTACAGGAGAGTCACAATTTCGAGATTTTTCATGTCTGAAAACATTTTGTTCTGCACTCATACTTCAATAGTTTGGTTATAGAAGTCTAGGCTAGCAATTATTTCCCCCAGAATTTTGAGGACATTGTTTGTTTTCCAGCTTCCATTGTTGCTGCTGAGAATTGTGATACCTTGCTGATGCTTGATTGACTGTAAGCTGGGTTTCTCTATGGTAATCTGTAGTATTTTTGTCTCCAGTGTTTTGAAATTTCTTGAGCTGTGTCTTGATGCAGGTCTTTCCTTTTCACATACATTTTATGTTCTGAATTTTCTTTTTTTTTCTTTTTAAATATATTTTTTTCTAAGTTTTTATTTATTTAAGTAATCTCTACACCCAACATGGGGCTTGAACTCATGACCCCGAGATCAAGAATTGCATGCCAGGTGCCCCTGTTGTTCTGAATTTTCTAACTATTATGCTGAGAAACTTACGTAAAATCTTGTGCAGTATACGGTACTTTTGGAAGAAATGTGATCTATTTGAATATAAAAAGCTTTTGGCACCTCACAGTTAGCAGTCTAAGAACAGTGGCCCTAGACATGAACTTTTCCCTGAGGGAAGTCAACCAACGGTGACTCACTTTTTTGGTGAGAGGGAAAGGAGAAAGGTTCTAATCATTTTGTTGTCTGTGTTGCATTGGAATGGATGGTCTTTTTAGGAAAGGACAATCTGGAAAGCTATTACTGTTTTTAAAAGACTGTGCGGTGAATGTATTTGTGTGTGTGTTTTTTTTTTTTTTTAATTTTATTTATTTGAGAGAGAGCATGAGTAGGGGGAGAGGCGGACTTTCCCACTGAGCAGGGAGCCTAATGTGGGGCTCAATCTCAGGACCCAGAGATCATGACCTGAGCTGAAGGCTGACGCTTAGCCACCTGAGCCACCCAGGCGCCCCAGTATTTGGTTTTGTATTGTGAATGGTTAATAAGTTTTAGAGAGGCCTTGTCAGTTTTGGATACTATGAGAGGTGTGTGTATGCATTTTAAGTTTCCTGTTGAGGTGTTCCTGTGTGATAACGTTGGAGCTAGTGCTATATAAAACAAACAAAAAAAGGAAGATGCCTGGCACACACTCAGTTTTTTTGTTTTTTAAAGATTTTATTTATTCATTTGAGAGAGAGCCAGAGATAGAGACAGCATGAGCAGGGAGGAGAAGGAGAAGCAGGCTCCCCACTGAGCAGGGAGCCCGACGTGGGACTGGATCCCAGGAACCTGGGAACATGACCCGAGCCGAAGGCAGATGCTTAACCGACTGAGCCACCCAGATGCCCGGCACACTCAGTTTTAACTGACAGGGGACGTGTTTGTTTTCCTTGAAACTGATTTGTCTTGAGTGTTGGTTAGAAAGTACCTATACAAGAAAACAGTAAATTTTCTGGTTTAGTATTAGGACATAGCTCACAGTTAAAAAATATGCAGTAAGATAACGTATATTAAAAATCATTGCTGGGGCACTGCTTTGTCTTCCCTGGACCTGGTATCCTAGATTACGCCTTACCCTGGGGTCATTCTCCAATCTGTTGAGCGTCCGACTCTTGGTTTCTGTTCACGTGGTGATCTCAGCATCATGAGATGGAGACCCGGTCAGGCTCTGTGCTCAGCACAGAGTCTGCCTAAGATTCTCAACTGCCTCTCCCTCTGCCACCCCCCTCATACTCCCTCCCTCTCTCTCATATAAATAAATAAATCTTAAAAAAATCATTGCTGTCATTAGTAATAATAGTGGGTGACCGTTTTTCCAACATTTTTATTGTGAATATTTTCAGTATACAGAGAAACTGAAAAAACGTTCACAGTGAACATCTACATGTAGACTGCCAAGATTCTACAATTAAACTTTTTTGTTGTTTTTTTAAGAATGTGCACGATGGTGGGGAGGGGAGAGAATCTTAAGCAGGCAAGCAGGCTCCATACCTAGTGCAGAGCCCCATACAGGGCTCGTTCTCACAACCTCGAGCTCATGACCTGAGCTTGAAATCAAGAGTCAGATACTTAACTGACTTAGCCACCCCAGCACCCCTACAATTAAACCTTTTAAAACCTTTTTTTTTTTTTTTTAAGTTTTATTTATTTAAGTAATTTCTGCCCCCTGTGTGGGGCTTGAACTCTTAAGCTGGAGCTCAAGAATCATGTGTTCCACCCACAGCTAGGCAGGCACCCCTAAAATCAATTTTGAGAATTAACATTTTACTTGTATCACATATGTATCCTTCCCTCTACCTGCAGTGCCTCATGTTTTTTGATGTGTTTCAAAGTAAGTTGACATTAATACACTTCACCCCATTTGGTTCACTGTGCTTATCATTAGTATTTGCAATTCTATTTTAGTTTTCTTTTTTTTTTAGGTGAAATTGACAAACGAGATGCATACATTTTAAGTGTACCATTCCATTGCATTCTGACAGGTGCATATACATAGTAGCTTCTTGGAGTCATCTCATCATCTTTAACAAAGCATACATACAGGCAGGTGTTACAAGACATCTTCAGATAAGTAAGAGACCTAGGGCCAGCTGGAGGGATTTCTGCAGCAGTAGCCTCAGGCCTCCATTAGAAGAAATGAAAGGCATTGTAGGTTGACCATTCATTGGTTGTGAGTGAAGGACTTCACCTTTTTTAGTGGATGTGGTTGGTCAAAACAGTGCTTCTGAATCAGAGAATCTCTCTGTGAAGGGTTGTATGCCTAGATCTTGTTTTGGTTTTATACTGTATTTCTGGAAGCTTATTCAGGTTGGCAGCTTCCGTTTTGTATACAGTCCAAGCTCCAAGCTCTTTCTGCAGTTTGAACAGTGACAAAATGGTCTGTAACTTTCTTATTAGGAATAGTGATAGGCTTTTTAGAGGCTCTTTTTTCTCCAGGTCATGAATTCATTGCTTGTATGTTTTCACTTCCTCAGGCAGCTGCTTTTTCTAAATCAATTTATCATATTGGGATCAATGAAATGCTAATGCGCGGTGGGCATACTTGTGACCAGTCCTGGTGATGGAAGCACTACACCTGAGCAGAGTGGCTATTTGTTATTTTTACTTACAGTTAACATAACAGTTAAAATGAATTTCAGAATAGTACAGTAAAACTTTGGAGGGTCTTTTCACTCTTCAGACAGAAAGTAGCTGAGCCTGGGAGGTGCCTGGTTTGGGCAAAGGAGTCAGGACTCACAGCCAGATCTGGGGTTGTACCCGCTGTGCTACATAGGACTTTGTGACATTTTGGGCAGTAGTATCTTTATCAGCATCTTCATAATGAATGCCATGCAGGGCATTTTGGGGAGTGAACCTAGGCAAGTACATAACAGTTCTAAGAAGGACCTCTAGATTAACTTGATCCTTGTAGAAAAGGGGGATTTCTTTCTTGTGGCTCAAAAAAAGCATCATTTAAAACTGGCACAGAGAGGGAGGCAAGATGGAGGAAGAGTAGGGGACCTCGTTTCATCTGGTCCTTTGAATTTAGCTAGCTAACTTTCAAATCATTTTGAACACCTGTGAATTCAACCTGAGATGTAAGAAAAGAATTGGTGGAATTCTACAAATAGAAAAGTGACCACTTTATGCAAGGCAGATGTGGAGAAGTGAATCTGAGGGGATATATCAGAAGATGATAAATGGTGGGGGGAGGGAGTCTCCATACGCTGGCTACCAGAAAGTGATAATAGTAGCGGAGTGCAAAATCGGAAGTTGTAGAAGTCTGCTTCTGTGAGGGACATCCCTGCCTGAAAGGTGCTCAGGTGGCAAAGTGGGGCAGAATCCAAGGTGGGACAGTATGGTCTCAGGATCCCCGGGGTCTCAGAAAGAACAGGGGTGCCTGAGCTGGCAGAATTCCCAGGCTTTGGAGCGGGGAAACCTGCTACGGTCAGCGAGCCCGGGAGTGGACTCTCAGCTTGGTTTGCCATTAACTGTGAACCAGGACACGATGGGGCGACTGCTGTCTGTGTGCGGGCCCTGCAAGCTGCAAGCCCAAGGCGACCCTCCTCCCACCTCTATGAGGATCCGCACAGGTGTACACCACAAGAGTCTGCAAAGTTTGGGGCACACAAAATTGAAGACTGCTTTTCCCTGAGGGTTTACTGAAGAGGGGATGGTGATCTTTCACCTCTGGGGCTGGAGATGGGGTGTGGCCATTTTTATTTTCATCCTTTAAAGCAGAAGGAACAAAAGCCACATAGAACAGTCTGAAGCAGCTTACACTGACCGAGCCGGGCCCCCTTGCAAGGGAAGGTACAACTCCGCCCAGGCAGAGACACCTGAGAATCAGCACAGCAGGCCCCTCCTCCAGGAGACCAGCTGGAACATCAGGGGAATACCAAGTTTACCACGCACACAGAATTGCAAAACTCCAGCACCAGGGGAAAATATTATATAGGATTTGAGGTTTTTTTCCATGATTCTATTATCTTTCATTTTAAAATTTTCCTTTTCTTTTTTTCTTTTCAATTTTTTATTTTATCAACTCTCTAAGTTTTTTTTTTAACTTTCATTTTTACATTTGCATTTTATAGATATATTCTTCATTTTGGGCTTCTTTCACTGTATTGAATTTTATTTTTGTATATACATATATAAGTCTTGGCTTTCTTTACAATTTTGGGATTTAGTGTCTTCTAACAGACCAAAATATTCCCAGGACCACATGGATCACCCTGTTTTGTCCACCTGGGAGATTATATTCTCTCTTTTTTCCCTTTCTTTTGTTTCTTTATCTTTCCTTTTTTGGTTTCTAACCTCTTCGGATTTGTCTGTTCTGTATTTCGCTTGGATCGTGTTTGATATTTTTGCTCTTGTTCTCTTATTCATCCATTCTTCGCTGGGCAAAATGCCTAGAAGGAGGAATTCAAAACAAAGGAAAGAACCAGAGGTAATACTCTCTGCCACACATCTAATCAATATGGACATACATAAAATGTCAGAGCTGGAATTCAGGTTAAGAGTTAGAAATTTACTAGCTGGGCCCTGAAAAAAAGCATAAAAGACACTAGAAAATCTCTTAGAGCAGAAGTAATATCTAATCAGACTGAAATTAAAAATGGTTCAACTGAGATGCAGTCTAATCTGCAAATAGATGCTCTAACAGCTAGGGTAAATGAGACAGAAGAGTTAGTGACATAGAAGACAAGATGCTGTAAAGGAAGGAAGCTGAGGAAAAGAGAGAAAAACAACTAAATGGACCCTGAGGGGAGGCTTCGAGAAATCAGCAATACCATAAAATAAAACCATATTAGAATTATTGGGGTCCCAGAGGAAGAAGAGAGAGAGGGACAGAAGGTATATTTGAGAAAATTGTAGCTGAGAATTTCCCTAATCTGGGGAAGGAAACAGGTATTCAAGTCCAAGAGGTAGAGAGAACACCCCTCAAAATCAGTAAAAATAGATCAACACCCTGACATATAATAGTGAAGCTTGTAGATTTTAAAGATAAAGAGAAAATCCTGAAAGCAGCTCGAGACAGGAGCTCCTTAACCTACGATGGTAGAAACATTAGACTGGCAGCAGGACTATCTACAGAGACCTGGCAGACCAGAAGGGGCTGGCATGATATATTCAGGGTACTAAATGAGAAAAACATACAGCAATACTTTATCCAGCAAGGCTGCCATTCATAATGGAAGGAGAGATTAAAGAGCTTCCAGGAAAACAGAAAATAATTTGTGATCACTAAACACAGCCCTGCAAGAAATACTAAAGGGGATCCTGTAAGCAAAGAGAGAGCCCAAAAGTAACACACACCAGAAAGAAACAGAGACAGTCTACAGAAACAGGGACTTCACAGGTAATACAATGGCACTAAATTCATATCTTTCAATAGTCACTCTGAATGTAAATGGACTACATGCTCCAATCAGAAGACACAAGGTAACAGAGTGAAAAATTCATTCCTTCATCCTCCTAATTTGGGAGCAGCCAATTATATAAACCAATTAATAACCACATTAAAGAAACACATTGATAATAATGCAATAATACTAGGGGACTTCAACACTCCACTCACAACGATGGACAGATCATTTAAGCAGAAGATCGATAGGGAAACAAGGGCTTTGAATGACACACTGGACTAGATGGACCTCACAGATAGCTAAGGAGCATTCCATCCTGAAGCAACATGATATACATTCTTCTCAAGTCCACATGGAACATTCTCCAAAACAGATCACATATTGGTCACAAATCAAGTTTCAACTGGTACCAAAAAAAAATGGGATTATTTCCTGCATAATTTCAGACCACAGTGCTGTGAAACTTGAAGTCAACCACAAGAAGAAATTTGGAAGGAACATAAATACATGGAGATTAAAGAACGTCCCTCTAAAGAATGAATGGGTCAACCAGGAAATTATAGAAGAATTAAAATATAAATAGGAGCAATGAAAATGAAAGCACAACAGTCCAAAACCTTTGGGATGCAGCAAAGGTGGTCTTAAGTGGGAAATATATATACAGTCCTTCCTTAAGAAAGAAGAAAAGTATCCAATACATAACCTAACCTTACACCTAAAGGAGCTGGAAAAAGAACAGCAAATAACGCCTAAATCCAGCAGAAGAGAAATAATAAAGATCAGAACAGAAATCAATGATACATAAATGAAAAAAAACCCAGTAGATCACTGAAACTATGAGCTGGTTCTTTGAAAGGATTAATAAGATCGATAAACACCTAGCCAGACTTATGAAAAAGAAAAGAGAAAGGATCCAAATTAATCATGAATGAAAGAGGAGAGATCATGAGTACATGAGCAACACCTTGGGTCACTAATCAGGTCTCAAGTGGTACCAAAAGACTGGGATTATTCCTTGCATATTTTCAGACCACAAAGCTTTGAAACTTGAACTCAGTCACAAAGGGAAATTGGGAAGGAACTCAAATACTTGGAAGTTAAAGAGCATCCTATTAATGAATGGGTCGACCAGGAAAATAAAGAATTTTAAAATTCATGGAAACAAATGAAAATGAAAACACAGCTGTTCAAAACCTTTGGGATGCAGCAAAGGCAATCAGTCCTAAGAGGGAAGTACATAGTAATACAAGCTGTTCTCAAAAAATTATTTCTATCTCAAATACACAAGCTAACCTTACAACTTAAAGGAGCTGAGAGAAAGAATAGCCAATAAAGCCTAAACCAAGCAGGAGAACAGAAATAATAAAGATTAGAGCAGAAATCAATGAAATAGAAACCAAAGGAACAGTAGAACAGGTCAATGAAACTAGAAGCTGGTTCTTTGACTTAACTAAAATCAATAAACCCCTAGCCAGACTTATCAAAAAGAAAAGAGAAAGGATGCAAATTAATAAACTCATGAATGAAAAAGAGATCACAACCAACACCAAGGAAATAACAATTTTAAGACCATATTGTGAGCAACTAAATGCCAACAAATTAGGCAATCTTGAAGAAATACATGCATTCCTAGAAACATATAAACTACCAAAACTGAAGCATTAAGAAATAGAAAACCTGAACAGACCCATAACCAGCAAATAAATTGAATCAATAATCAAAACTCTCCCAACAAGAGTCCAGGGCTGGATGGCTTCCCAGGGGAATTCTACCAAACATTTAAAGAAAAATTGATACCTGTTTTTCTGAAACTGTTCCAAAAAAATAGAAATGGAAGGAACTTCCATACTCATTCTATGAGGCCAGTATTACCTTGATCCTAAAACCAGACCCCCACTAAAAAGAATTACAGTCACTCTGGAAAACAGTGTGGAGGTTCCTCAAAAGTTAAACATACAGCTACCCTACAACTCAGCAATTGCACTACTAGGTATTTACCCCAACGATACAAATGTAGTGATCTGAAGGGGCACCTGCACCTCAACGTTTATAGCAGCAGTGTCCACAATAGCAAAACTGTGGAATGAGCTGAGATGTCCACTGACAGATGAATGGATGAAGATGTGGTGTGTGTGTATATATATATATATATATATATTTGTGTGTGTGTGTGTGTGTATACATATACACACACATATACATACACACACAATGGAATATTAGTCATCAGAAAGGATGAATACTTACAATTTAATTACACGGATGTGCATGGACCTGGAGCGAAATAAGTCAATCAGAATGACAATTATATGGTTTCACTCATATGTGGAATATAAGAAACAGCATAGAGGATCATAGGGGAAAGGAGGGAAAAGTGAACGGGAAGTCTTCAGAGAGGGACAAAAACCGTGAGAGACTTAACTATAGGAAAGAATTGAGGGTTGCTGGAGGGGAGGTGGGCAGGGGGATGGATAACTGGGTGATGGGCATTAAGGAGGGCACGTGATGTGATGAGCACTGGGTGCTATATGCAACTGATGAATTATTGAACACTTCATCTGAAACTAATGATGTACTATGGAATTTAAATAAAGAAATAAAAGTGGTGCATTTTGGGGCACCTGGGTGGCTTAGTTGGTTAAGCATCTAACTCTTGATTTTGGCTCAAGTCATGATCTCGGGGTCAGGAGATCAAGCCGTGCATTGTTGGCCTCCACTCCTCAGCGGGGAGTGTGCTTGAGATTCTCTCTCCCTCTGCCCCTCCTCCTCAATAAATAAATAATCTTAAATTCCTGGGATCATTCTCTTTCTCTCCCTTAAATTAAAAACAAAATATATGTCCACTTCTAACCACAGTCCAATAATATAAATTTTTCTAATTTTAATTTTTTAATACTCAGCTTTTTTTTTTTTTTTTTTTTTGAGATTTATTTGAGAGAGAGCATGTGTGAGCTTGGTCTGGGGGGCAGAGGGGGAGAGTGACAGGAGAATCTCAAGCATACTCCCCAGTGAGCGCAGAACCCGACGTGGTGCTTGATCTCAGGACCCTGAGATCATGACCTGAGCCGAAGTCAATAATCAGATGCTTAATTGACTAAGCCACCCAGGTGCCTCACTTAGCTTGTTTTTTAAAGTTGAGGTATAATTTATGCACAAACACCCATGTATTAAGTGTTCGGTTAGACTGATTTTGACAATTGTATATACTCATGTTATCACATCTGAAGGAAAATACCAAGCACTTTGATCATCCCAGATGCTTTCTTTCTGCCCTCTCCAAACCACCCTTCCCCTTTCTCCCACCATAGGTATATTTATAGGCTTTGTATTGAAAATGAGATCATACGATGTGTGCTCTTCTGTGTGTCTGGTGTCTTTTAAACATTCAACGTGGTGTTCAACATGGTTTGAGATTTACTCGTGTTTTTTCCTTTTGATACTTAGTATTTTTTTATTTGGATGTGTCATAATTTATCCATTCTCCTTTTGATGAGCGTTATTTCCCAATTTTTGTCTATTATGAAGAAGTTTGGTGAACAGTTTTTATAAGTCCTGGTGTGAACATATGTTTTCATTCTTCTAGGATAGATATCTGAGCATGAATTGCTGGGTCCTATGGAAAGTATTTCTCTAGCTTTATGAGCAGTTGTACTGTCTGACACGCCCATGAATTAAGTGTGAGTGAGTGAGCCCTTGTCTCGTAATGAATGAGAAATAGTACTTCAGACACCTTTTTTTAAAAATTTTTTTTGAAGATTTATTTTAGAGAGAGGTTTGGGGGAGGGGCAGAGGGAGAGAATCTTCAAGCAGACTCCACCCTGAATGTGGATCCGGAAGCAGGGCTCAATCTCATCACCCTTAGATCATGACCTGAGCCAAAACCAAGAGTCGGACACTTAACTGAGTGCTCCACCCGGGAGCCTCTCTCACTTTTAGAAAGCAGTTTTATTGAGGTATAATTTACATATACTAAAAGTTATCCTTTTAAGCGGTTGGTCTGGTGTCTTTAGACAGGAGTATACAGTTGTGTAACACCTCCACAGTCAAGTGACTTCATTCCCCGAAAAGTTCCTTCATGCCCTCTGGCCCCTGACCACCACCAGTCGGTTTTCTATCTTGGAATATTAGGTTCGTCTTTCCTAGAGTTTCCTATCAGTGAAGTTAGCATGGATTTTTTTAATAATTTAAAATTTTCTTAAGTAGGCTTTGTGCCCAATGTGGGGCTTGAACTCAGGACCCTGAGATCAAGAGTCAGGTGCTCCACCAACTGAGCCAGCCAGGCACCTCTCAGCATGTATTCTTATGTCTGGCTTCTTTTGCATCTTATAGTTTGAGATTTATCCCATGTTGTATGTATCAGCAGTTGTATCTTTTTGGTTGCTAACTAGTATTTTATTCTATGGATGTACCAGTTTGCTGGTGGACATTTGGTCATTATGAATAAAGCTGCTAAGAACATAGCAGTTCAGAGACCCTCTCATACCCTCCCTTGAGAATAAGCCACTATTCTTTGTTGGGATGGGGAGTCAGGAAGAATGGGGAGCCAGACATCTTCTGGCTTAGCAAATAGACTCTAGCCACTCTTCGAGACTTTTAGCCCTCCATCAACTGGAAGCAAGTGCTGATAGTTTCCAGGTTTTGGGGAAGGGGTGTGCCTGGTAGCAGGCTGCTTCTCAGCCCTCTTCACTGTTGGCTGTGATGTAGCTATTTTGAGTCTGCCAAATCATTTTCCACTTCTGCTTTTTAGGTTCCAAAGTGTTGTCTTCTCTCCCATTCTTTGTCTCTGTGGCTTTACATCTTTAACTTATTAATCTGATTTATTGTCACTTTGGGTGGGGACAGAGGCAAATGTATGTGTTCAACTTGCTGTCTTAACTCAAATCTTTTTACCTTAGCCCTGGTGTTTGACAAGTTTCTCCCCGTCCCCTTTTTTTTTGCTGTAATAAACAACACTGTGATGAGAATTCTTAGAGTTGAGTCTGTTCCAATCCATACTCTTAATACCAGATTGTGGCCCAGGAAGGTGTACCAGTTTGTATTCCCACAGGACAGGTATTTCTTTCCTATTCCTGTGTTGAGTATACTCTCAGTAGAACCTTCTCATTTGTTTTTTCCCTTCTCCCCCAATCCCCACAAACATACTTGCACATCAGGTCTAGAAATGAAGTCACATGTTTGTGGAGGATAGACAGGGCCACAGTGGTGTCAGATCTTGACTGCAGTCAGGGCTGTAACACTGCTTTGTTCCTCACTGCACATGTGGTTCCTCCCTGTGCCGGGCCCAAAAGTGGGTTTGAATTAAGGCCTTTTTTTCTTTCCTTTTTAAATTTTTTTTTATTAGTTTTAGGTGTATAAACATAGTGATTTAACATTTCTGTGTATTGCTCATTGCTTAGCACAGTCATACAGTGTTATTACAGTATTATTGACTATATTCTCTGTACTCTACTTTTCGTCTACATGACTGACTTAACTTTATAACTGGACGTTTGTACCTCTTAATCCCCTTTACCTGGTTTGCCCATCACCATTCCCTTCTCCCCCAGTCCGGCAACCACTGCTTTGTTCTCTATTTTTGAGTCTGTTTGTGGTTTTTGTTTTGTTTTGTTTTTTAGATTGCACATATAAGTGAAATCACTGGATCATATGGTATTTGTCTTTCTCAGTCCGACTTATTTCACTTAACGTAATATCCTCTAGGTCCATCCATGTTGTTGCAAATGACAAGATCCATTCTTTTTTATGGCTGAGTAGTATTCCAGAGAGAGAGAGAGAGAGAGAGAGAGAGTGAGAGTGTGTGTGTGTGTCTGTGTGTACACACGTACATATACATGACATCATCTTTATCCATTCTATCATTGGATACTTGGGTTGCTTCCATATCTTGGCTGTTGTAAATAATGCTACAATAAACATAGGGGTGTATGTATCTTTCCAAACTAGTGTTTTCATTTTCTTTGGTTAAATACCCAATAGTGGAATTACTGGATCATGTGGTGTTTGTTTTTAACTTTTTGAGGAATGTCCATACTATTTTCTGTAGTGGCTGCACCAATTTCATTCCCACCAGCAGTGCACCAGGGTTCCCCTTTCTCCACATCTTTACCAGCACTTGTTATTTCTTGTCTTTTTGATACTAGCCATTCTGACTGGTGTGAGGTGAGATCTCATTGTGGTTTTGATTTGCATTTCCCTGATGATGAGTGATGTTGAGCATCTTTTAATGTGTCTGTTGGCCACCTGGGATCTTGTTTGGAAAAATGTCTATTCAGGTCTTTTACCCATTTCTTAACTGGATTTTTTTTTGGTGGTGTTCTTCATGTAATTTTGGATATTAACCCCTTATTACATTTTTCATTTGCAGACCTTGTCTCCCATTCAGTAGTTGTCTTTTTGTTTTGTCATGGGTTACTTTACTGTGCAGAAGCATTTTATTTATTTATTTATTTATTTTTAAAGATCTATTTATTTTAGAGAGAATGAGCACGGGAGGGAGGGACAGAGGGAGAAACCGAAGCAGACTCCTTCATTGTGGGGCCTGGAGCCAGGCAGGGGGCTCGATTCCATGACCCTGAGATCGTGACTTGAGCCGAAACCAAGAGTCAAACGCTTAATCAACTGCACCACCCAGGAACCCCTGTGCAGAAGCTTTTTAGTTTGATGTAGTTCTAATAGTTTATTTTTGCTTTTGTTTCCCTTGCTTGAGAGATCCATAAATATGTTGCTAAAGCCATTGTACAAGAGATTATTGCCTAGATTTTCTTTTAGGACTTTTTTGAGGTTTTAGGTCTCACATTTAGGTCTTTATTCCATTTTAATTTTTGTGTATGGTATAAGAAAGTGGTCCAGTTTCATTCTTTTGCATGTAGCTGTGCACTTTCTCCAATACTATTTATTAAACTGTCTTTTCCCCATGGTATATTCTTGCCTCTTTTGTTGTAGATTATTAGTTGGCCAATTAAACGTGGGTTTATTTCTGGGCTCTCTATTCTGTTCCATTGATCTATGTGTCTGTTTTTATGCCAGTACCATACTGTCTTGATGATTACATCTTTGTAATATATCTTGAAATCTGGGATTGTGATATGTCCAGCTTTGTTCTTCTTTCTCAAGATTGCTTTGGCTATTCGGGGTCTTTTGTGGTTCCATATACAAGTTTTAGGATTGTTTGTTCTAGTTCTGTGAAAAATGCTATTGGTATTTTGATAGGAAGTGCGTTGAATCTGTATATTGCTTTTGGTAGTAAGGACATTTTTAACGATATTCTTCCAGTCCATGAGTGTGGTGTAGCTTTCCATTTATTTGTGTTGTCTTCAGTTTTTTTCCATAAGTGTGTTCTACAGTTCTCAGAGCACAGGTCTTCCACCTCCTTGGTTAAATTTATTTCTAGGTATCTTATTCTTTTTGGTACAGTTGTAAGTGGGACTGTTTTCTTAATTTCTCTTCTACTTTTCACTAGTGTGTAGAAACACAACAGATTTCTGTATATTCGTGTCCTACAGTTTTACTGAATTCATTTATTTTAATAGTTTCTTGATGGAGTCTTTAGAGTTTTCTCTATGTAGTGTCATGTCATCTGCAGATAGACAGTTTTACTTCCTCCTCACCATTTTGGATGCCTTTTATTTCTTGTCTGACTGCTGTGCCTAGGACTTCCAGTACTGTGTTGAATAACAGTGGTGAGAGTGGATAGCCTTGTCTTGTTCCTGACCTTAGAGGAAAAGCTCTGGGTTTTTCACGGCCATTGGCTTCTTTGTTTCAGGTTACACTCCCGGCACACCTTACAAAGTGTCCTGTTCCCCCACCAGCGGGGCAGTGCCACCATACTCCTCCTCCCCCAACCCCTACCAGACCGCTGTGTACCCTGTGCGAAGTGCCTACCCCCAGCAGAGCCCCTACGCGCAGGTAGGCCTGGGGTGTGCTGTGGGTCTCTTAATGGTGCTCATGGGCACTGTGCGTACGGGAAGGGTTGGTTCTCTCTGGGCTCTGATCCATGGGGTGTGGAGCCCTGTGGCAGTTGTCTCTCCTCTTCTCCACAGCAAGGCACCTACTACACACAGCCCCTGTACGCAGCACCCCCTCACGTCATCCACCACACCACAGTGGTGCAGCCCAATGGCATGCCGGCGACGGTGTACCCTGCTCCCATCCCTCCACCTAGAGGCAACGGCGTCACCATGGGCATGGTGGCTGGGACCACTATGGCCATGTCGGCAGGTGAGTCCTTGACCCTGGGTTGCCTGTTTTATGATGGCGTGAGAGCCGGGGGAAGGGAGAGCTCACTAATTCTTTTACCCTTGGTTTGATTTTTCATGGCTCGAGTTGTATGGAAGGACATACTCGTCAGGAAAGGAACAGCATATGATCTTTTATTTTCCCTTCCTTTCATTTCCTCCTCTTCTCCTTTCAGTTGAGAGGAGTCTGGGGTTTAGAGTGACAAGCCAAGAACCAGGTACCTTTCCTGTGGGCACGACTGGATAGTGATCTCTGTATTTGACGGGTGAGCTGAGCCCTTGGCAGTAGGGCCGAGGAGTGGCCGGTCCCCCTGAGGAGCATACCAAGCTTGAGCAGAAGGGGATTACTTTGTGTCTAGGTGGGCTGGCCCTCCTGGTACCGCCCTTTATTGTGGGCTGTCTTTGCAGGGCAAGTTGTGTGAATGTTGGTGTTTGCATAAATCTAAGAAAACTGGCTTTGTGTTAATAGACATTAACAGCTACTTGTAGAAATCCTTTGGCATTGGTCGACTTTATTTCCGAAGGCTTCCCTTGGTCAGAAAAATAAATCACAGAGACATGAGGCTCCTGGGTAGGATGTACACATCTTCTTGGACTACGGAGCCCCTGGGGACTTGACGTAATGTCTAGGGATTAGGTTACCTCCAGTGGGCATATGAGTTGTCTATGGCCGGGCGGCCAGGTACACAAGATGCACGTGCTTGCCATTGGCTGTGTTTTTTTGTTTTTGTTTTGTTGGGTTTTTTTTCCCCAATGTTGTTCCCTCTTTTTTTTTCTTTTCTTTTTTTTTTAAAACTTCAACATAGGGAGATTGTGCCAGAGAGAAAGGTGTGTGTTTTCTGCCCAGAGTCTCCATTGTATTTGGGTTTCCCATACTTATCTGTGGAGAGACAGAAACTGCATGTTTGAGGCATGTGGAGGGAGGGATGGCAGGCTGTGGGCTGGTTGTGGGCAGGGAGATGGGAAGTGAAGAGAAGCAAAGTGAGGCTGTTAGGTTTGAGGTTCTGCTTATCTACAGATGGGCTCAGAGAGTTGCTGAGTTTTCTGTAGTTATAAGGGAATACATTATCTTCATGTACTCAGAAGCTCATGTAGTTTGGAGTCTTCCCTCTCTTCAATTTATTACCATCTTAACCATTTTTAACTGTATATAGTTTAGTAATGTTAAGTATAGTCACATTTTTGTAAAACAGAACTTTTTCTCCTTGCAGAACTGAAGGTCTGCTCATTAAATTACAATTCCCCTTATCCCCTGTGCCCCCCACCCCCAGCCCAGTCCAGCCCCTGGCCACCACCGTTTACTTTGTCAGTTTGACTACTCGAGATACCTCATGTAAGTGGAGTCCTTTTGGATGTATCTTTTTGTGACTGGCTTATTTTACTTAACATAACGTCCTCAAGGTTCATCCATGTTGTAGCATGTAACCAATTTCCTTCCTTTTTAAGGCTGAATTTTTTTATTTTGTCAATTATCTGATTTCCAAAAATCATTGAGTATGCTCGTGTGAAGGGAAAGCACAAAGCCTTCTGTAGACGTTATCATATAAGCTTGCTGTGTTCGTACAGCTTTGAGTTTTGTACGATCAGAGTTCTGACAGCACTCTAGGTCGAGACTACCCCTTCTTCTGTGTATCTCCTTCCTTTCAAAGCAGGCCGGGCCAGAGCTCTCTCGTTGGGCAGCGTGGAGCTGTGTGGTGACACGGGCTCGCCTTGTGTGTGGTGGTGCTGCCTGCCACTGAGACAGCTGCTCTTTCTTCCAGGTACCCTGCTGACCGCCCACTCCCCAACTCCTGTTGCCCCCCACCCAGTCACTGTGCCCACGTATCGGGCCCCAGGAACGCCCACCTACAGCTACGTGCCCCCTCAGTGGTGATCACCCTGCAAATGTAAGTGATCGGTGAAACCTGTGTTGACTCTTGACTAAAGTGTATTTTTTTCAGTGCAGAATGGCAAATCTAACATATTTTAAGCACTAATGAGAAAAATGCTACCTGTTAATCCAAGAGCAGTGTGGTATTTAAATTTTTGTTCTTATTGGGACTCTATAAAGTAGAAGAAGGAAGGGAACCATGGAGTACTTGCTGTATACACTATAGACTTTGTTCCTTTCCTCTTCCATGCTCTAATCTCCCACTGCCTTCTGCAGGAAATAGGATTCTAGTTGTAACTGGAAGTCTCTCTGAGGTCCACAGAACCAGGAGCAGTGGCCTCTCCTGCTGCTGCCCTTTCTGGTCCTGGTGGATTTTGTCCTCCTTGAGTTGAATGAAACCCCTCCTTTTTGGAGCAATGGTGCCAGAGGCACTCTTTGTTGACTGTGTCTGTCTTTCTTCCCCGTGCCAGGTTTGAGGATGGAGCTGTGCAGTCACATCATGGAGGTTCCACAGCTGGTGCTGCAGGCCTCGCGCCTCCAACCCGGACTTTCTTCTTAATGCTCTCTACACTTAGCTAAACACTACTATGGCCCGGCCCAGCAGGTCCCAGCGCCATTAGTCTCCAACTAACTCTGTGGGTTGGTCTTAAAGCAAATCCTGTTTTGTGGGCTGCCTGGCAATTTTTTAGCTAACTGTAATGATTAAAAGGGAGTATTAATCTATTCTGAATCATATCTAGTTGAATGCATGTTTAAAAAAACAAACACAAAAACAAAGCTTGCTCAATCTACCTGCAGTGACTGATGCAAAACCATCATATGCAAAACCCAAAGGAATGGAAAAGCATTTTATAACTTGTATCACTAATGCACTGTTGTAATGTATGCAGAGTCTTAAAGTTATAAGTGTTAAAGTGAATTTCTTCATAGAGTATCTGAAATCCCTTAGATGATGATTCTTCAGCCCTTGGGGTTGAGGTGGGTTGCCAGTTGGTAACGTGGACTTTGAGTTTTCAGCCATCTGTTTCTTTCACACTGACTGCACGGCGAGGGGAGAGAGTTGCGGGGACAGGGAGAGTGCCGGGAGAGCCACCACTGCCGGGGATGCAGCCAGCTTACTGGGCATCCCTATCTTGCCATTTAGTCTTGGGGGGGGCATTGTGGTGTGGACATTCTTAAAGATCATCATGAAAGTGTAGAGTGTGTGGCCAGTATAGAGCTAGGGGCAAGAGGTGGTCTGTGTATCAGCAAAGCAATTTTCTCTGCCATTTAAGTTTTCATGACAAGCCTCTTACAGATAGAGATGAGGAGGGATATTCCTTATTCCTAATGTCTTTACTGGAAAAGTCCTATGTAGAACTAAATTATTTTCCTTGGATGGAAGACATGTGAAGGAGAAACAGCCACATTTGTAGGAGGTATTGGCAACCATTCCTCCCCGCCCCAAGAAATGTTTCAGTCCACTGAAAACATAGATAGGCATTGCTGTTCTCACCGCCCCCGCATCACCCTCCTCGCCATAGAAGGGCAAAGATTTCAGCTGTTATGAAGAAAGTTGTATATTTAAGAACTATTAAAAGGGAACAAAACTTTATTTGAAGTTTCTTGTAGAGAGGCAGGGCTGTGGCTATGTTTGGGCCCATCCACCTGATGGGGACTTGTCATCTCAGAAAATTTGGAGGCTGCTCCTGGAGATGGGTCTGTGGAGATGTGAGGGAAGGGCTGGTGCCTTTTGTCTGTGAACCTTGTCTGCCATGTCTTGTAGCTGAGGGCTCTTAGCACAAAGCAGGTATGGACAGCAAAGGGCCAGGCAGCAACAGAATGCATTTGCCTTCCAGGATTTATTCGGAAAGGATTTTGTGTTTGAAGTCTGAATATTGTACATAAGAAATGAAGAGGATTTTTTTGCCTAAATGTGCCCAACTTGTATCAATGGGAGTGTGTGTCTGTTCAGAGAGGGGGTGGGAGGGTGAGGGTTTTGTTCCCTTTCAGCAGTCTGTCAGGTGGGCGTGGGGTATGCTCCTGTTCACCCCATCATTGTTTCAAGTGTTGTGGGCTTTGGTTGGGGAGGGGACCCTGCCCCTACATCTCTGGCAGCTAGGTCAGGACTCTGGCACTGGTTTGGCATTCGGCCCCATTTGGTGAGTAGGACACCTGACCCCTGAGCCTTTGGTAACCTTATTTTTTGTAGTAAGTACCCCATAATTTTTTTTTCACATTTTATTTTATAAGAAGTTTAGGAATATTTTTGCATGGATCATTGTAAACAGAAGATTCCTTACTCCTAATGTCTATTAACATAGTGTGCTTACTGATAAGTACTTTAAATTGCTTCATTAGCACTTAACCCACATGTGTGTTTGTCAGTGTGTGTGTGTGTATGTATGTGAACCATTTACTTCAGGCACATGGTTTGTGTCCACTTCTTCAACTCTTTGTTGTTAATTCCATCTGTATAGTAGATGGTTTGTAATAAATATCTGATAGGTTCTAAGGGTTCCAGGGCTGAACTGACCAAGTAAAAGAAAAGTCAGTTTCCCCAGTTTAGTGTGATAGATTAGGAGAAAATATGATTTTAATATATGCTTTAGTAAAGCCCTGAACATCAAAATGGGTGCACACACACACACACACACACACACTCTCACACACACTCTCACACACACACACAAAACTACACGTAAGGGGGTGGAGTTATTTGAATTGAGGAAAGATAGAAGTTATATAGGATGCTTCATTGGGCTTGCTTGAGACATGGCACACACAGGGTGAGCATTTTCACAAGCACTGAATTAAATGGTGTTTTTGAGAGCAAGAAGGGTGGGTTGCATTTTGCCCCCATTTATATCAGCTTCATAAACACTTTCCCCCTTATAATTTTTTTTAATCTCTTTTTTCCTTTTGTGAAGGTGAGTTTTGGGAGACTTTATCAAATACTTTTGCATAATGGAATACATCTCTGGAAATCTATTTTGAACCTATCAGGGCATCAGCTATCAAATATAATGAAAGGTAGATCTTGCCTAGCAGGTAAGAATCTGGACATACGAATAGTAGCAAAACTGTCGTAGGTTGCAATTTTAACAGCATTTAATTCCAGTAAAATTAATTAAGGAATAGACTTCTGTTATAAATTTGCATAATTTGATATCCCAAGAATAATAGTGGAACATTCAGAGAAACTTTGCTTTTCTTTTTGTATGTGACATTCCTAATTTGAGAGTCTTTCAGCTGAATTATGGTTCTTTCAGAAGTGGAGATAGGCAAGCGAAGGACCTAATTCCTCTAAACATGAACGTCATCATGGGTATTAAAAAAAAAAATTTGTTCTACAGCCTCTCTGCTAAGGTTTAGGAGGTCTCTTTGCTTATGGAAATTTTGTTAGGATCTGGGCCAGGTGACTTGAGTGTTTAGTGAAGAGCGTTGGTCCCATCAGCTTGCTGCCTCTGTGAAGTGAAGCCAACATCACGGCCAGGGCCATTCATGGTGATAGGCATGGAGGCCAGGCGCTTCCAGAAGCTTTTATGTATCGTGTTAAATCTTTTCAGAACATTGTTATTGGTGTGGTTATTAGACCAGCCAGTTGCTGTTCTGTGACTCTGTTTCTTGAGTGCTATGCAAATGCAGTATTTACAGGACATGAGGGAGGTCTTGAGCCTCGCCCTGGGCACCTGGTTGGCAAGCATCTTGCCCTTCCCACGCTGGGCATACAGTGCCTTGCTCCATCTGGTGGCACCATCACTTCTATAATGAGAGGAAATACATTCTTAAGGCACTTTGGCTATGCTGCTCTCTGGCACATGGGTTTCTGTGAGTGTGCCTGCCAGCCGGTGGTGAAAGGTGGCACATGCCAACCACATCAGCATTGGGGCCCACTTCCAAAAGGAAATCCAGACTTCTTCAGTTCTTGGAAACAGTTGGAAACAGTATTTCTCTGACCAGTTTGGCCACCTTCTCCCTATCTGGCAGCTAATGGCTGGATACCCCAGTCATTGCCAACCTGAGTATTGCCCAGACAGGACAGGATGCCTCTCTGACCCCTCATCAGGCTCACGGGCAGTTTTAAGGCTGAGTGGCTTGAGGGTGGGGGGCAGCTTCTGGTTCTTCTCTCTGGTGCTTTCTAAGGGTGGGTGGGGGTGTCTCTACAGAGGAGTGTGGTTGGCTCAGGGGAAGGGCAGACTGCTTAGCTCCTCTCTAGCACATCTCAAGTGTGTGTGTGTTTTTCCCCTGAGCTGTTTATTACTCAGCCTGAGCTTTCTGAAGGTGCATCAGACTTTTTTGAACAGACTTGCAGATGACCTGCTGCAGAGGAGGGTCTGATCTTTTTGGGTTGAAAGTTGCAAAGTTGATGTTACATGTTTCAGAGGATTTGTCTCCTCCCCCCACCCCTAGCATGCAGCCCCCCCTACCCCCCATTCATTTGAAGAACAGAAAACCCCCTAGGGATAACCTTATTTGAATCCCCAGGACTAAAGTTTACTTACTTGGGACAGGGAGACAGAGGAGAGGCAGATGTCTGTTCAGGAAGCCTGCAGAGGGCTTCAGGAGACCCGTGCTCCCAGGGCTGGTGTTTTGGAGATGACAGGTGTCTCTCGTTTGGGCCTCCTGAGCCTTGTCAGTCTCCCACGGGTCCTCGTGCAGACTAGTGGTCAGTAAAATAGGCTCTGTTGCACTCCTGGCAGGGTTGCTGTGATGGAGGAGAGGCCCCAAGGAGCCACATGGGCTGTGACTGACTAGGAAATGGTTCCTTTTTTTTTTTTTAATGATTTTTAAATACTGTTTTTTTAGACCGTTCTCTTGGTACTTTTTTTAAGCTTAAGTCAGCATTGTCTTCCAGTGTTAAAGGCATCCCTCACCTCTGCATTGAACTTATGGTGTCAATCAATACAAAGGAATGGAACATCCATCCTGAGCCAGTTCCATTATGTGTAAATTCATACTATTTTAATTTTTTATGCAATCTGATGAGTAGATGAGCTCAGATTTAAAATTCTTAAAAGCACGTTTATTGTAACAAGAATTGTTATGTATTAATACTGCAGTTTTCAATAAAGATTGACTTGTGTTGCATGTTGTGATTTTTTAAAAAAGTTTTTCCCCTGTAGGTTTTATCTCGAGGTGGCATGGCCTGGCTGGGAGGTGGTGTAGATTCTTTCAAGTTAGGACATCCAGGGTTTGGAGGCAGAGGGCCTTGTGGTGCTCAGCCCCGGTGACCTTGTGTGGCACTGACATCTCAGTGTGTAAGGGTGTGTGGAGGCAGCAGGTTGTGGGGACTCTTTCCCCCGGGGGAAGGGGAGGAAAGCTGGCCCTGTTCCTCTTCTGGTCCTGTGGCCTGGCTCGTCCTGGGAGGACGCATTCTCCATTTCACTGAGGAGGATGCTAAGACCCAGAAAGATTGCAGACTTCCTGTTCCCCAAATTGACATTTGCCAACTTCAGCTAAACATCAACTCGGAGCAGCCAGGGAGGCTTCCAGGCCTGAATAGGTTGGAGGAGCTGGGCCAGCTATATCCCACACCAGGACAGCTCCCAGGCCACACATTGTGCTCCCAGCTGCGTCTGAGCCTCTGAAGTACTTCCCCCATCACCTTTGTTTCTGTCCACCAAAGCTCTGAGGGCATGGTCTGCAGATAAGTGAGCTCCCACCGCACTGCGTGATGCTGGGCTCTTCCTTTCTGTTGAAGGAAAGGCCCGGGGCAGAGACAGGTATAAGAGGTACAGGAAGGATGGGGCATGCAAAGAAGAAAATACACAGACACAAATGGAAAAACAAGGGCTGGCAGCCAGGTTATTTTTCATGTTTCTTTATGAAATTAAATGTGGTTTCTGGCTTGGAGAACGTATAGTGCAAGAGTGACTGACTGTACATGCTGCTGAATTCCCGTGGGCCAGAGGGGCAGCTCAGTGTTCCACACCCACAGGCCAGGTCCTGGCTGTACTCATGGGGAACCCTTCTCAGCGGGACGTGGGCTTCCTTCTAACTCACATGTCCACCGGCCTCTGGGTTGGTGGGTCAGTCCTGGATGCTGGGCCACAGAATTCAGTCCTTATGGCTTCTCACGCTCATTTAGGGTAAGGCAATCTTTCTGTGTCACTGATAACAATTCTTTTTCCCCATTGTTAGAAAAACAGCACAATCTAAAAAAAACCGGGACCAGGTTCTGGAGTCAACCCACAACTACACGTGGACTGGTCACAAACCCTGACGGAAGTATGCAGTGACTATGGTTTTGTTTTCTTTCCACTATAAACAAACACATCACAAGTGAGGAAGGGTGTCCAGCAGCCAGGAGTGCCTAGAGGGGCTGGGAGGCAAAAATGAGTTGGCTCTGGGCCAGACATTTTTGTGCAGAGAATTCTGGTTCCCACCCTCCAGGGACGCAAGTTGCCTGGCACCACCAGCTGGGGACTGGGGGCCTGAGGGACAGTTGGAGGGCAGAGGGGCACAGAGCCCAACTTTGCAGGGGCTAAAGGCAGATGGTCCCCTGCCCAGAGGAAACAGGAGGAGGGATGATCAGATGTCCAGAGAAGAGGGTTCAGAGCGGCCAGTCTTCTACACACTGGCCTGGCCGGTGGCTCTGAGCTGTGGCTCCCAGGAGGCCCCATAGAGGTCCGGAGGGTGGTGGGAGGCTCACCGCTGTGGGCCCCTGCCCCTCCAGCTGGTGTCTTCAGTGCACCAGTAGTGGGGAAGAATCCACGAATGGGGCGCCGAGCAGCTCCCTCGCTCAGTCCGTAACTTCCAGTGTGCGTGACCGGCAGAGGAGGCCACATGCGGTGGGCCTCGGGGAGAAAAAGCTGGAGGCCCACTGGCGGGGCAGGTCCAGACAGTGCTGTCGGATGGGGAGCTGGCTCACTTGCGGAAGGGTGCCAGCCGGCTAATGCTGTGCCAGAAGGTGGACGGCTTTCGCTTGGGCTCTGCCAGTACCAAGACCTGTTGCTGGGGCAGGCTGGCGGGCAGAGCCGGGTGCTTCTGGCGTGCCAGGTAGTAGGGCCGGCTGAGGGCTGGGCAGAAGAAAGCAGGGATCATAGGTGCCTAGGTCGCCAGGTGGCACAGGGCAGAGCGGCAGCCTCTGCTTAGAGGGGGGGTGGGATGGGGCCTGTCCCGCAGGAGGGAACTGCCTTCCTATGCGGCCCACCACACCTAGTGGCCTGGGCCACCCGCTAGCCTACAGAGATGGTGTGGGGCCCTGGAGCTCCTCCATGGAACAGGCTGCATGCCAGGCATTTAACATCTCTGTAAGAATGGGCATATGAGCTCCTTGCCAGGTGACTGAACGAGGCCTCCCAGAAATCCTGCCTGGGGAGGTGCACTTCCACTAATGTTCCTGCTCTGGGGTACCCAAGGGAATTGAGAGCAACATCAACTGCACACCGACGAAAGCTTTGTTACCAGTGGCCTCAACACCAATCTTTGGGAACAATTACCTGCAAAGGGCAGTGGGCAGCAGGTGGGCCCCAGGAGCTAGCTGCCTTTGGGGGTCAGAGAAGAGTTTGATCATGGCTAGGGCCAGGCTGCTATGGGAGGAGGGAGGGAACCATCCGCTTACCTTTGGGCTTCCCAGTGGCCTGCTGCTTGCTGGCATTCAGCATGGCCTGCTTCCTTTGCAGCTCGGTGATGGAGAAGCCTGGGAGGGAGGGCCACAAATGAGACCTCTGCTTACCTTGAGGACTTGGCTGCCTTTCCCCCTCCCCCACCTCCCCAGCCAATAATTCCTCTTGCCCTGTGTCTCCTGGCATCTGTGTGGTCCTCTGTGTACCCTGCACCTCCCACAGGGCCTGGGATCCCATCATGCTGCAGATGTTCGGCATCCTGCTCAGCCAGCCTGCCTTGACCAGCCAGGCAGAGGAGATGTGCAAGGGCCCTCCCCACATCCTTGCCCTATCCCATCTCTCACCCTGACCCAATCCCTGATGTATCCAGCATCTAGTATCCTTTCTCTCCACTGTGGCTTTCCCAGACCAAGAGCCAATCTGGTCACTCTTGAGCATGATGCCCGGGGGCCCACGGAGAGGAGAGGAATGCAGTGGGAAGGTGCCTTGCTTATGCTGGGGTGGGGGAGGCTTCTCACAGCCAGTGCCCAAATCCTACTTGAATGCTTTGTGCTGGTGAGCAGAGGGCCCCCACCTTATGAAGTGTGCGTGCATATGTGAGTGTTCTGGAAGCAAACCCCCAACAGGCCAGGAGACCCATGCCCTGGGGCTGAAATGAAGAGGTGCCCTGGAGCCTTGCCAAAACCTGAGGCCCTTAGGCGGTGGGACATGCTGTCTCACAGTCTCAAGGTTCTCCTGACCTCGTGTTCAGGGGTTAGGAGGGCTGGGTGGGCCCTCACAGTGGAGCAAGGCTGATGGCGTCTCGCACCTGTCTCCTGGTCCAGCCGCACCTGCTCCCTCTCTCTGGCGAAGGCCTTGAGCCAGCGCTGTTTCTGCTCAGGCTTCCTGGCACACAGCAGGTGACTCTCTCCCGTGGTGCCGCAGAGCAGCCGGAAAGCATTCTTGACACTCATGTGGAGGTCTCTGTCTTTTCCATCCTCCAGATCCACCACCTCCAGTCCATCCATATCCACTCGGCCCTTATAGTACAGCACATCCCGGCGGAGAAGGTCCTGCCAGAGACTCTGTGAGCTCCTGCCCTATCCTGCTTGTCGGGTCCCTCCCAGGCCTCCGAACCACTCTCCTGACCATGTTTATGCTTCACCCCGCACCCTGCAATTGGAAGGGCCAGTGGGCTGCTCACCCACTTTCCAAGCAGATGGTGGGCTCATGAGGGCAGAGTGAGTGTGGTGTGGCCCACAACTGTGTGCTGAAGCCATGATGCAGGAGCCTCGCTCCTTCAGCGAAGGAGCTGGCCTTCAGTTACTGACTGGCCTGGAGGGTCTTTAGGGTACCCATAGTCTCGTGGGGAGGCAGCCATGGAAACAGTGGCCCAGGGCCCACACTGCATGACAGAGAAGAGTACCAGGCCTACCAGGCTGGGCCCATGGCCAGCAGCCAGGCAGGCTTCCTCGACAGAGCCACCTGGGCCACGTGTTGAGAGGAGTAGAAGCTACAGCAAAGAAGCAGCAGTGGGAGCAAGGACCCCAGGGCTCAGGGGGAGCTGAGGTTTGCAGGGACAGTAGAGGTGGCTTTAGAAGCAAGCAGGGGCTAGGTCAAGCAGGAAGGTATTCTCAACAACACTGGGCCCTGGTCAGACTGCCATGGTCCTTGGGCTATTTGGCTCCCTCTGCAGAGAATCACCCTCAAAGGGCCTGCTCCACTGAAGGTCCCCAGGAAAAGGAACCACCTGTGTGTGGCTCCTTTTCTTTGGCAGCTACTCCCAGCCCTCAGCTTCACCCCCTCTACTCCTGCTCTAAATGGCTCATCCAGCAGGGCACAGCAATTCTGGTACCTTCTTGCAGTAGATGAGCTGGTGGTCAAAGAGAAAAAACATCCTCTGCTGGCTCTTGGCTTGTGGCTGTGTAACACGAGTCAGCTCCCCAGAGTAGATGAGTTCTGAGCTCCTGACCAGGAGATCTTCCCCCTGGGGTACCCAAAGGAGAGCTGTGAGCTGAGTGCACCCAACATTGGAAGCCCTCTCCACTGGGCACTTCCTCCTGCCTCCATCATGGGGTTGGGCGGCCTCCCCACTGGCCTGGCCTGCCTGTGGCCCCCACTGGCAAGTAGTAAGCAGCAGGCCACTGAGGGAGGGGTTGCTCTTGAAGCTCAAGGAAGTGGTGGGGGCTGTTGGGGGTGGGGTAGGGAGTGAAAAGGTCATCTGACCTACAAGTTGGTTGTCTCTGCAAAATGGGGCCACGAGGCAGCCGGTGGCATGTGCACTTGAAATGTGGCCAATCCCTGCTGAGATGTTATGTAAGTAAAATAACACCGAATTTGAAGACTAAATAAAATAAGGAATGTGAAATATTTCACTAATGATTTTATGTTCAGTACACACTGAAATGATACGTTGGATATTCTGAGTTAAATAGAACATTAAAATTAATTTCACCTTCCAGGACAAACAAAAACTAAAAGAATTTGTGAACACGAAACCAGCCCTACAAGAAATATTGAAAGGGGTCCTCTAAGTGAAGAGAGAGCCTAAAAGTAACAGACCAGAAAGGAACAGAGACAATATACAGTAACAGTCACCTTACAGGCAATACAATGGCACTAAATCCATATCTTTCAATAGTTTACCCTGAATGTAACAGGGTAGCAGATTGGATAAAAAAACAAGACCCATCGATATGCTGTCTGCAAGAGACTCATTTTAGACCCAAAGACACCTCCAGATTGAAAGTGAGGGGGTAGAAAACCATTTACCATGCTAATGGACACCAAAAGAAAGCTGGGGTGGCAATTCTTAGATCAGACAAATTAGATTTTAAACTAAAAACTATAATAAGAGATGAGGAAGACACTACATCCTACTTAAAGGGTCTATCCAACAAGAAGATCTAACAATTTTAAATATCTATGCCCCTAACATGGGAGCAGCCAATTATATAAACCAATTAATAACAAAATCAAAGAAACACATCGACAACAATACAATAATAGTAGGGGACTTTAACAACCCCCCCTCACTGAAATCAGGACACATCATCTAAGCCAAAGATCAACAAGGAAATAAAAACTTTAAATGATACACTGAACAGATGGACTTCACAGATATATTCAGAACATTCCATCCCAAAGCAACAGAATACACATTCTTCTCTAGGGCACATGGAACATTCTCCAGAATAGATCACATCCTGGGTCACAAATCAGGTCTCAACCAGTACCAAAAGTTTGGGATCATTCCCTGCATATTTTTGGACCACAATGCTTTGAAACTAGAACTCAACTACGAGAGGAAAGTTGGAAAGAACTCAAATACATGGAGGCTAAAGAGCATCCTACTAAAGAACCAGGAAATTAAGAATTAAAAAAATTCACGGAAACCAATAAAAATGAAAACACAACTGTTCAAAATCTTTGGGATGCAGCAAAGGTGGTCCTAAGAGGAAAGTATATAGCAATATAAGCCTTTCTCAAGAAACAAGAAAGGTCTCAAATACACAACCTAACCCTACACCCAAAGGAGCTGGAGAAAGAACAGCAAATAAAGCCTAAACCCAGCAAGAGAAGAGAAATAATAAAGATCAGAGGAGAAATCAATGAAATAGAAACCAAAAGAATAGTAGAACAGATCAACAAAACTAGGGGCTGGTTCTTTGAAAGAATTAACAAGATTGATAAACCCCTGGCCAGACTTATCAAAAAGAAAAGAGAAATGACCCAAATCAACAAAATCATGAATGAAAGAGGACAGATCACAACCAACACCAAAGAAATACAAACAATTATAAGAACATATTATGAGCAACTCTATGGCAACAAATTAGATAATCTGGAAGAAATGGATGCATTCCTAGAGATGTATAAACTACCAAAACTTAACCAAGAAGAAATAGAAAACCTGAACAGACCCATAACCACTAAGGAAATTGAGGCAGTAATCAAAAATCTCCCAATAAACAAGAGCCCAGGGCCAGATAGCTTCCCAGGGGAATTCTACCAAACATTTAAAGAAGAATTAATACCTATTCTTCTGAAACTGTCCCAAAAAATAGAAATGGAAGGAAAACTTCCAAGCTCTTTTTTGAGGCCAGCATTGCTTGATCCCCAAATCAGACAAAGACCCCATCAAAAAGGAGAACTACAGACCAATATCCCTGATGAACATGGATGCAAAAATTCTCATCAAAATACTAGCCAATAGGATCCAACAGTACATTAAAAGGATTATTCACCACGACCAAGTGGGATTTATCCCTGGGCTGCAAGGTTGGTTCAACATCCGCAAATCAATCAATGTGATACAATACATTAATAAAAGAAAGAACAAGAACCATATGATCCTCTCAATAGATGCAGAAAAAGCATTTGACAAAGTACAGGATCCTTTCTTGATTAAAACTCTTCACAGTGTAGGGATAGAGGGTACATACCTCAATATCGTAAAAGCCATCTATGAAAAACCCACAGCGAATATCATTCTCAATGGGGAAAAACTGAGAGCTTTCCCCCTAAGGTCAGGAACACGGCAGGGATGTCCACTATCACCACTGCTATTCAACATAGTATTAGAAGTCCTAGCCACAGCAATTAGAAAACAAAAAGAAGTAAAAGGCATCTTAATCGGCAAAGAAGTCGAACTCTCTTTTTTGCAGATATGATACTTTATGGGGCAAACCCAAAAGACTCCACCCCAAAACTGCTAGAACTCATACAGGAATTCAGTAAAGTGGCAGGATATAAAATCAATGCACAGAAATCAGTGGCATTCCTAAACACCAACAACAAGACAGAAAAAAGAGAAATTAAGGAGTCGATCCCGTTTACAACTGCACACAAAACCATAAGATACCTAGGAATAAATCTAACCAAAGAGGCAAAGAATCTGCACGCAGAAAACTATAAAATACTCATGAAAGAAACTGAGGAAGACACAAAGAAATGGAAAATCATTCCATGCTCATGGATTGGAAGAACAAATATTGTGAAGATGTCAATGCTACCTAGAGCAATCTACACATTTAATGCAATCCCTATCAAAATACCATCAGCATTTTTCACAGAATTGGAACAAATAATCCTAAAATTTGTATGGAACCAGAAAAGACCCCGAATAGCCAGAAGAATGTTGAAAAAGAAAAGCAAAGCTGGTGGTATCACAAAGCCAGATTTCAAGCTCTATTACAAAGCTGTAATCATCAAGACAGTATGGTACTGGCACAAAAACAGACACATAGATCAATGGAACAGAACAGAAAGCCCAGAAATGGACCCTCAACCCAATGATCAACTAATCTTCAACAAAGCAGGAAAGAATGTCCAATGGAAAAAAGTCTCTTCAACAAATGGTGTTGGGAAAATTGGACAGCCACATGCAGAAGAGTGAAACTGGACCATTTCCTTACACCACACACAAAAATAGACTCAAAATGGATAAAGATCTAAATGTGAGACAGGAATCCATCAAAATCCTTGAGGAGAACACAGGCAGCAACCTCTTCGACCTCAGCCACAACAACTTCTTCCTAGAAACATTGCCAAAGGCAAGGGAAGCAAGCGCAAAAATGAACTATTTTCATCAAGATAAAAAGCTTTTGCACAACAAAGAAAACAGTCAACAAAACCAAAAGACAACGGACAGAATGGGAGAAGATATTTGCAAATGACATATCAGATAAAGGGCTAGTATCCAAGATCTACAAAGAACTTATCAAACTGAACACCCAAAGAACAAATAATCCAATCAAGAAAAGGGCAGAAGACATGAACAGACATTTTTCCAAAGAAGACATCCAAATGGCCAACAGACACATGAAAAAGCACTCAATATCACTCGGTATCAGGGAAATCCAAATCAAAACCTCAGTGAGATACCACCTCACACGTCAGAATGGCAAAAATGAACAAATCAGGAAACGATAGATGTTGGCGAGGATGTGGAGAAAGGGGAACCGCCCTACACTGTTGGTGGGAATGCAAGCTGGTGCAGCCACTCTGGAAAACAGTATGGAGGTTCCTCAAAAAGTTGAAAATAGAGCTACCCTATAACCCAGCAATTGCACTACTAGGTATTTACCCCAAAGATACAAATGTAGTGATCCGAAGGGGCACGTGCATCCCAATGTTTATAGCAGCAATGTCCACAATAGCCAAACTATGGAAAGAGCCTAGATGTCCATCAACAGATGAATGGATAAAGAAGCTGTGGTATATATATATATATATATATATATATATATATATATATATACACACACACACACACACACACACACACACATACATATATATACACACACACAATGGAATATTATGCAGCCATCACAAAAAAGAAATTTGTCATTTGCAACAACGTGGATGGAACTAGAGGGTATTATGCTAAGTGAAATAAGTCAATCAGATCAAATTATCATATGATCTCACTGATATGTGGAATTTGAGAAACAAGGCAGAGGATCATAGGAGGGAAAAATGAAACAAGATGAATCAGAGAGGGAGACAAACCATATGAGACTCTTAATCTCAGGAAACAAACTGAGAGTTGCTGGAGTGGAGGTGGGTGGGAGGGATGGGGTGGCTGGGTGATAGACATTGGGGAGGGTATGTGCTATGGTGAACACTGTGAATTATGTAAGACTGATGAATCACAGACCTATACCCCTGAAACAAATAATACATTATATGTTAATAAAAATATATATATAAAAAGAAAATTACTGAGCAGAAAAGAAAAAAAATTTCACTCTTTTTTTTCTGTTTTAAGATGGCTATTAGAACATATACAATTACCTATGTGACTCCCATGATACTTCGTTCAGTGCTGCGATCAAGAATAGTTAGACCTGGCTAGAAGTCACCTGTGAACCTTGTCTTTTAGGGGCTAAGGAAGTTTTCTCAGCTAAATGTAGTTAGTACCTGAAGCCCCATCATTAGACTTCAAACTTTCAGGCTAAGCCCTGCCCCCTTCCGGTTCCTCCTGGGAAATGCAAACATCAGCCAGGAGTTTTTGGCAGCTGTTCAGTTTGGGATAAGTGAATTTTGTAGGGGTCCTTAGCCAGGTCTGGGCCTCAGAACCAAGCACCAGGAAAATAAAAAACCCTGAACAAAACAAAGACCACATTTCTCAGCCCCACCACCAGGGATTCTAATTTCCTAGTTCTAGGATGAGGCCCAAGAATCTGTATTTTCATAATATTTATGGCTAGTGGGTGGAGGTGAGAGAACAGGACAGGAAATGTCCCCGTAAGTTCAGGCCTCCGGCGGCTTTAGAAAGCAAGACTGGCAGAGACAAGGGGTATGTGCAAGCCAGAAGAATGGAACCAGGAGGCTCTGACCCATGGCAATCCGTTTTTGGTCATGCTATGGCAGGCCTGAACCCTTCTGTTGGGAGGAGTCCCAGTAGTTACTAAAACTGGGGGCTGGCCTGTCCTCCTGCTGGGCTGGCCAGCTGCACCAGGAGCGACATCTTACGTCACACATGCCCTACACTCTCGACCACCAGGCCTGCAGCTCAGTGCTCGGGTGGGTTGGCCTGGGCAGAGGACCAGCTTGCTTACCACTAGTGCCTGTTCGCCAGCTCCCAGGAGCACGGCTCCCTGCTTCAGCTCCTTCCTAGATTGTTCAGGGGCAGAGCCCCATGGTATTTTGTGGGGTGTGGGACCCTCACCTCCCAGTCCTCTATGGAGCTCTGCCACTGAGCAATCTTGTCGATGTTTTCAAGCCTCCGTTTCCGTTCGTTGATGAGCCGGGCCACGTTCTTCATGGCATGTAGGGCTGCTTCCACGTCCTTGAAATCCCTGGGGCAGAAGAGAGATGGAAGAAGGCCGCGCTACGGAGAGCAGAGAGGGGCCCCCTGTGGAGCTGCTTCCCTCTGGGGCTCTGCCCTCGGCCAGTTCTTCACTTGTCAACGCACACCTGGCTGGGCACAGCAGAACGGAATACCCCATTTTTGTCCTGTCCCCTTCTTGCAGCAACAGCATGCAACAGTGGCGCCTGTTTGACTGTGCGCTGCCAGCCAGCGCCTACAGCAGTGGCCACCCACAGCCAGTACGCGACACCCCGGCTGGCCCCCGGCCCCTGCTCCCGCGCAGCCTCCTACCTGTGCTGGGGGTGTGTGTACTTGAGCAGCTCGGCCAGCTGCAGAGGGTACTTGCAGATCTTCTGCACGGGGGTCAGCAGGAAGCCGTCCAGCGAGATGTCGATCATCTTTTGTAGCAGCCGGCAGGCCTCAAAGAAGTACACGTACTTGCTGAGCTTGGCGAGCCGGGACAGCTCCACACAGGCATTGGGGTGGTTGTTGCAGTACTCTGAGTAGATCTGGAAGTCCGCTTGCTGGGGGCACAAGCTGGAGGTTAGCATGGGGAGCCCCTGCCCCTCAGGCCACCCAGGCGCCTCAGGCACAGCATCGGGAGGGAGCGGGAGCAAGTGTCTGCATTTCCTTCAGGAGCTGGGCTCGGAGGGCCCAGGCTCTGTCTACCCACTTCACTGGGCGCAAACTATGTGGAATTCGGCACGGGGATGTGAGAGACCTGAAAACTCAGGCTTGTGTGTGCACTGTCGCCACCCAGCTTTCTCAGCAGGGCCCTCAGCAGAGATTCTGACTGTATGTCTGGTTTTTTGGATGAAATCAATGATGCTAATAAGGAAGCGTTGTAAGACCAAAAACCAGAGAGAGAAGCAGAGAGAGAGAGAGGACAGGAGAGAGAGGGAGAGAGAGGGGGAGGGACAGGGAGAAAGAGAGGGAGAGAAGGAGTGAAGGAAAGGGAAACTGGGAAACAGGGGGAGAGGGAGAGAGAGGGAGAGGAGAAAGAGATTAAGAGAGATTAAATGGGGGCGCCTGGGTGGCTCAGTCATTAAGCGTCTGCCTTCGGCTCAGGTCATGATCCCAGGGTCCTGGGATTGAGCCCCACATCGGGCTCCCTGCTCGGCAGGAAGCCTGCTTCTCCCTCTCCCACTCCCCCTGCTTGTGTTCCCTCTCTCACTGTCTATTTCTCTGTCAAATAAATGAATAAAATCTTTAAAAAAAAAAGAGAGAGAGAGATTAAATGGATGCCAGGGTCTATGGCTATGTCCCCTGGATTGTTCTCCTCCTCGGCCCAGTGTCTTGCCTCTCCTTCACAAAGCTCTTTCATATCTGAAAGACAGCCACTGCCACTTTGTTCAACACAATGTGACAGATATATCCACATTGTGTGTGTATCGTACAGGAGACTCACGGGGCCTTTTTTTTTTTTTTTAAGTTCCATCTACCTAGAGCCAGAGAAAGACTGGGTGTGCCCTAGAGTGACTAGGACTTCACGGACTTAGGTGGGAAAGGAGGGTAACAGCAGTTGGCTGGCTGGCGGGTTGCTGGGATGGTCACACTAGGTAATATCGATAAAGTGCCTGCCCCCCCTCCCTGCCCCCATCACAGTGCTGCCTGCTGAATAACTGGCTGCAAATCCCATACTCACACAGGTGCTCTGACCCGCCCCCAGTTCCTGCTCGGGAAGTCTAAGGTCTCCCTTTCCAGTTCTCCTCCTGCCACTGGAGTGAGGTGCCAGGGCCCTTCCAACACCAAGAAGGAACCCACATTGTCCTTCATGGGCTGGCCTTGGCATCCTCGGCTCAACCGCACGTGACTGCCACAGGAGAGGGATAGTAACAAGTGCCTTCCTTACCAAGCAAGGCCAGAAGGAGTCCATCTAGCCTAGACCAGGCCCATGAACCTTGGCTAAATTCCACCTGGCATTTAGCGTGGAAGTTAAGCACTGTACATTCCACAGATTCCAGTTTTCTCAGTGTGTGAGGAAGCCAAGAACCGGTTAGGAACAGCTCTGAGGATGCTCAACAGGTAGCCCAGCCCAGCTCTGTCTTCTACTTACTCTAGCCCAAGCAAAGCTTTTCAGGCAGATGCCCAGGCACCCCTGCTCCAAGGAGCCCTCTCTGGCTTGGTCGGCCTCCCAAACAAGGAGAGACACTGCTAAAACCATGTGGGAGCGTGAGGGCAAGGTGGGCAGTAGGGGTGTGGGGCCTGGATGCTTCTGGGCAAAGAGCAGCAGGTTGCCTAGGCTTTAGCCTACAGGGTCGACTTCTGAGGGGAGGCAGGCACGGGAGGCAAGGGCGAAGGGAGGCTTTGTGCTGGGGCCAGGGGGTTTGTGTGTAGCCGGGCGCGGACCCCCAGCAGGGATGGGCAGGGCAGGGGGCCCGCGTAGTGGGGAGACAGGGTGCGTGGGTCCTGGGCAGCGGGGTGTCTGCGGCGGGGCGTGCTCACGTGCTCCAGGAAGCAGGCGCCCAGCTCGCTCAGGTGGGGGCGCTCCCTATTGAACCTCTGCTCCAGCGCCTTCACAAACGCCTTCTGGCACCGGTAGATGTCCTCGATGTTCCCGAAGATGGTGCGCAGCTGCTCCTCGCTGAACATGTCGGCGCGCTTGCGACACTGCCTGATGTAGCCCTGCGGCCCGCGGCCCGTCAGATCTCTCTCCGGGCACCCCCGTCCCCCACGCCACCCTCCGCACTCCCCGCCGGGCCTCACCTCGCAGATGTCGCGCAAGTGCTTGATGTAGTCCCGCTCGGTGCTGAGGATCTCGTTGATGACGTTGGTCCGCATCTGGTCCTTGCTGCTCTGCGCCTCGGCCCCTCCATCCGCGGCCCCGCCGTCCCCGGCCCGCAAGGCCTCCTCGTCGGCGGGCTCGTCCTGGTTCACCCGCAGCTGCAGGCAGCGCGCGGCTGGTCAGCGCCCCTCAGGTCAGCCCCCGCCGAGGCTCAGCGCCCCGCGACCGGCACGCGGCGGCAGCGGGGAACAGAGGCTCGGAGGACGTGTAGACCCGGCAGCCCCTTTCCCCCAGCACCGGAGACCGCGCCTGCCCCTCTGAAGGCACCCTTCTCCTCTCGCTCCTCGGCCGGTTCTGGACTCAGTGCTGGGAGCGGAGCAGATGCTCACTCTCTTGGGGTTCGGACCCAGGGCCTGCTCACACGGGGCCGGCCCTCTAGGGGCTGTGACAGAAGAGGATGGGTGACGGGGCCTTTCTGGCTCTCTGACCTGTAAGTAGGACAGGCTAGAGGTGGAGAGTGGGCAGTTCATCCACAGGGTTTGGGGCAGCAGAAGCAACGAACCCCAAGGTCTGGGATATCTCCTCCCCACTGCCCTCTGCCTGGCCTTTGAGAAGGCATCATGATTCCTTCCTAGGAGACCAAAGGCTGCCACATGGAGGCTCTGGGTCCCCTTCCTGTGAGCTCTTGTGCTAATGACTTAACTTGTCCATGCCTCAGCTTTCTCAGGTGTAAGGGGCTGTTCTCAGCTCCCAGGGCATTGTGAAAGTTATAATTGAGATGCCCGTCCAAATTTTCTGCACGGGGTTTAGTAAATGCCCGGTGCTGAGTTGTTTGTGGTGATGGAATTCTAACAGGCAGATTCCCCCTGGAGGAATGCACACACCATCATTTCTGACCCATTCCTTTCTGGACACTGAAGGCACCCTGGAGGGAAGGGTGGGAGCAGGCAGGAATTGGCGATGGCTGTGTCACAACTCTGTGGCTGGCCTTCTGGACACCTTGCTCCCCATCTCCAACCACAGCCTTGCAGTCCCAGCACAGCCCTGAGGGTGGGGGAAGGCGGGGGCGGGGGGGAAGTCCATGCCCAGCACCTCCGACCCCAGAGCAGTTTCAGGTCTGCATGTCTGAGCAGAGCCACTTGGCTCCTAATGGGCAAAGGAGAAGCACACAGGCTGGTGCCATACCCGCACAAAGCTGGCTGGAAACCAGCCCTCGCCGTCAGCAACACGACCCCACCACCACTCTCTGTTGGTGGCATCCATTACTTCGATGACATCCCCAGCTTTGAAGCCCAGTTCCTGGTCATCCATGGTGACATGGTCCCAGAGTGCTTCAGCACAGACCACACTGCCATCACTGATGAGCTGTGGAGAGAGCCACAGATAGCAGATCAGTGGGCAAGGCTGTCATGGACCTCCTCATGGGGCAGGGTGCTCTGCCCTCTGCCCTCCATCCCTCAGCAGCCCTGCAAAGAGGGGATCCTGACTCAGGTTACAGAGGAGTGAACGGAGGCTCCCTCTGAGCCCGTCACTCTTCAAGGGACAGGACTATGCCCTGGGCATGTCTAGACTGGCAGGGCTCGTGATGAAGCCTGAAGTGAACTAGAATCCTGGTGAGCCACAGAATCTGAGAGGCAAGTGTGTTGCTCACTCCCCTGCACAGGGCACACATCTTCCTTCCACCCCACTGGACCAGTGAGTCACTTACTACTCTCAGCTTCATTTACCATCTGTGCTCTGCTCTGGGAGGCTGGGGCTGAGCACAGCAGGCTGCATTTCTTCTGTGCTAGCTACCCCGTTAGGTTCTCCCAATGTGGCACTGGAGGGGACCACAAGGCCAGAGGGAGAAGGGGCTTACTCCCTCCCACTGGCTTCCTGTGGCCTTGCATTACCTGTGAGGTCACCTGGCAAGCACCTGTGCCACTCCTCCTAGGTACGGGGCGGGGGGCGGGGGGGGGGGGCGCCCAGCCATCACAGTAGCTGGATCTGGTTTGCGGTGATTTTCGAACACTTGCGGAACCAGTCTCATGGCCCTCCCCCGCCATCCCAACCTGCACTAGCTGAACAGCACCTAGCCTCAGACTTTCAGGTCCCAAGGCCCACAGGATCCTCAGCTTTAATTATTCCAACCTCTTTACTTTATTCTCTAGCTCTAGGAGGGGTAGGTACATCTTGCAGCTGCTATCTCTGTAATGGATACCTCAGGATTGTTCTTGTGCACTTGGTTATGGGGTCAGGCACTTTATACCTGGCTCACAAGTCTTTATAGTAATTTCTCTCTGCTGAAATAATTTTGTGTGTTTCCTTCCTCCCACATGGTCATGGACCTCACATCAGGAGGGATGCTCCCCTGCCCTGAGGGGCAGGGAGATGGGACTCCCTCCCTCCTCCATACCCCAGGCAGCCCTTGTGCTTAGAGCTCCATTTGCCATTGGGTGGATGCCTGCTTTCCTGTAATGTGGGCTCAGTTTCTGCTCCATGAATAATGAATGGCTCTGGGGCTTAGGACAAGAGGAGGGGTAGGTTGGGGGCTATACAAGAGGTGAGATCCAGGGGCGCCTGGGTGGCTCAGTCGTTAAGCGTCTGCCTTTGGCTCAGGTCATGATCCCAGGGTCCTGGGATAGAGCCCCGCATCGGGCTCCCTGCTCAGCGGGAAGCCGGCTTCTCCCTCTCCCACTCCCCCTGCTTGTGTTCCCTCTCTCGCTGTGTCTCTGTCAAATAAATAAATAAATCTTAAAAAAAAAAAAAAAGAGGTGAGATCCATGTCTGCTGGGACCAAGTGTTGGCTCTGCAGGGTGGCTCTTTGGCAGTCAAGGCCTCAGAGCATCAACCAGTCAGGCCCTCTGCAACCAACTATTTCCTCCTCTGAGCTGCTCGCCTCTGTTCCCACTCGTGCGTGTGAATCCTTCCTTGGCTTCAGGTCCAGTGGGGCCTTCTCTGCGTGCTCCCAGCGCAGAGTGTGTGTGGTTCCTCAGACTGAAATGGGAACCAGAGCAGGGCTGCAACAGGACTGTCTGGATCTCCAGCTGACATTTCCAGTAGCTAGGGGGTCTCCCCCAGGCCCTGAATGGGCAGGGTGAAGGGTGGGGTAGGCCACCTGGATACCAGAGCCCACTCAGGCTGGAACCTTCCTCCAGGGTAGGGCCTGAGCAAGCACATTCAGAAACCTCCAGTTCGTGTCTTCTGGGGATGAAACCTGCTTTAAACCCTGATGAAACCACTCCTCCGAATGATCTATACCTACGCTCCCATGCAAAGCCATTCAGGGGCTGCAGGTTCCTGATGCCCACCCAGGGGCCCTGGGCACCAAGCACTGGGTTATTCCTGGGGGGCTGCATGCCTCCTCAAGGGACCATTGAACTCACCCCAGCTAAAAAGACCTACTACAGGCATGTCCTCTTCTGCAGGAAGGCCTGGCCCCCAGGATCAAGACCTCCTGGCTGCAATACGAACAAGATGAGACAAGAGGACTCAGCGAGCCACATGAAGGTGCTGCTGTACCCAGGGAGCAAGCACTAGACTAGGCAGCCCAGAGCAGGCACGCTCCACACGAGCAGGCTACCACCTCTAGCCTTGGAGGATCTTGCCTGAAGACAAGGAAGAAGCAGGGTACTCAAGGGTGGGGTGGGTGAGCCAATGAGAATGTGGGCTGCAGGTGAATGTCCTCTTTCAGGGACAGTGATCACAGGTGAGCAGATACATCAGGACAGAAGATGTGTGTGACCAAGGGTGAGTGTGAGCATAAGGACAGAGAGTGTGTATGACCTCAGGCAAAGTGTGTGCATCACAATGGAGGGAATGTGTGACTACAGGCTATTTGGGTAGTTTTGATCCTTGAGAGGTGCATGTCCTGAGACTCCCTCTTCCTGCACAAACCCCGACATGCACCTGCCAACACACGTTTATACACTCGCTACTGGGATGCTACACTCTGATCTCCTGAGAACAGTATGCCACGCTGCAGGTGAATGCCGTCCACCCTCAGTTCACACCAGCTGCACATGCAGGTCTCCAGGACAGCGTGGAAGCAGCCTTTCACTGCTGGAGCCCAGGCAGGGAGGACGTAATGCAGACATACTCCACACAGCCCAGCTTCCCGCCATTTCCCTGCCCAGGTCGTTCCCTACTAATACTAGCCAGATCAGGTGTCTCCTCCTAACCCTGGGTTCTCTCAGATGAGCCCCGAGCAAAGCCCCTCTTGTATGGGCCAGTGCCTCCTCCCGCCGCTGTCCTCTGCCAGCCTTGCAGAGAGGGGGGGTCCTACACAGCCGGTTTCCTCTATCGCTGCAGACGTAGGGCTTCCCAGAGAGACCATGGTTCCTGACACCTTCATGGACAAGTCCCGACACCTGTCTTGTCCAGTCAGCCAGAAGCCCTTTCTGGTAGTGGGGGTGGCCACCTTTGTCACTTCCTTGTCCCAGTGCCTTGCTGTGCACAGAAGGTACTTGACAGACATATAGCCATGAGGAATTCCCCCGATCTCCCTGTGCTTTGGTCCCGACTGATGCCCACAGTAACCATGTGCTCTCCCTGGGCCACAAAGCTCCTCTATGGATCTACAAATGCAAGGCACTCTGTCAAGTTACAGCAATGATGTTAACCATTTATGTGATGTCACCAAGATAAAATGTAGCTCTAAGAGGTCAGAGAGGCATTCTACCTCCGACAGCCCAGAGGCCACGAAGGCCCACACTGGATGGGTTTCTGGGCAGAGGCCCTTCCTGATGCTCTGTCTGAGGTGCAGCTGCATGGAAGCCCAGATTTAAGTCCAGCAGGCTGAGAGGCAAGGGTTGCAGGCTCTTTCTTGGCCTGGCAGTGGGGAGCAGAAGCTGGTTCTGAGACATGGAATATTTATGTGGAGGCAGTTGGGGAACTGTCCCCATGGAGGGACAGGGGCAGGATCCACTCCTGTACCTCAGAGATTTTGACAGGCTTCAGGAAGCCAGGCTTTGGCTCAAAGTTCCCCCTGATGAGCACCCACCACCTTTCCCACCCTGCCCCATCTCCTCCTGTCTCTCACATATGCAGGCTGGTGGAGGATTCCAATCAGATAGTCTGGGAAGGAATGTGGCTCAGCTTCTTTGGGCCCCTGTACAGCAGGGGACAGAGGGTATTCAGAATGCCCACCTTCCAGCGGGTGCAGGAGGGGCTCTGCCTATAGTGGGGGCACGTTGACTGAGACCACTAAGACCTAAAATGGGAAAAGCAACTGCAGATGACATGTGAAGAGGAGCCCACTCATCTTCCCAGACATTTTTCAACCCACACAGAAACGCATGTCCAGTTCCGCTCACATGGCAGTCACATGTACAGTTTCCAGACAACCATAGACAGCCGTGGCCACAGCTGCATCCGCATCCTCAGCTACACATAGGGACGCGCCATTTTAGACACACGCACGCGCGCGCGCGTACACACACACACACACACACACACCACGGCACAAAGGACAGATGGAAAGACCCTGTGGCACAAGTGTCATTACGCCCCGAGTCACCTGCAGGGCCGCATCCCCAGGGGGGCACACACACAGACAGGGCCTTGGCACATGGGGCTGGCAGGGGAGGCCTCCCCTGGTGGCGTCCGGTGCGGGACTCACGGGGGCCAGACGGGGCCAGCCGCCGCACCTCGGGCCACTGCGGGCTGCGAGCCGCGGCGGGCACCGAGGAGGACGGGGCTGAAAGGGAAGACGCGCGGCGGCCGCAGGAGCCCAGCGCCGGCGCCACTCACCCCTGCGCGGTTCCCCGCGGCGCCCTGCCCGGGCGGTCAGCGGAAGGCCAGCAGGAATATCAGCACGACGTTGATGAGGACCAGGAGCGCCAGCACGGCGAAGACCACCACGCGCTGGGCGCCGGGGGGCAGGTTGCAGCGCAGCAAGGCGCGCAGGGCGCTCCCGGGCGCCACGGGGCGTCGCCGGGACTGCGGGGCCCTGGCCATGGCGCCCGGCCTCCCGGCTCCGTGCGGCCCGGAGATGCCGCCGCGATAGGGCGGGAGCGGGGCGGCCGGGAGCGCCCGGAGGGGGGCGGAGCCGCCTGCGCTCGCCGGGCCCGGGGCTTCTCCCGCTCAGCCCGCGACGTGCGCGCCGCGTCTCTCAGGCCCCGCAGCCCTAGCAACCGAGCGGCTGCAGGGGCGGGGGAGCCGGGGCGGGAGGGGTGAGGAGGCTTGGGCTTGCGCGGCGCTCTGCCCTGGGCGCTTCCCGGGGTGTGTGTCCGGGGGACCTCAACGCCCCCTCGGCGGTTCTGGCCCACGGCCGGCCGGGCGCAGAGGACCGCGGCGGCGCTCGGGGCGGGGGTGGGAGGAGGCGCTCCGGGGTGCCGCGGGCCTTCGCAGGTCCTGGCGCACGGCGGCCGTGGGGATGGGCCAGCGGTTCTGATTCCTAACACCAAGAGCTGTCTTGGCCTCCACTTCAGAGGAGTAAATGCGGCTCTGAAAGGTCCGGTAATTTGCTCACTCATAAAATCTCATGGGTATACAGGGATGGTGGAATCAGGATTTGAACTCAGGACAGACTGACGTCATCCACATCGAGGTGCTCCATTCAGGTCCTGACTCAGGACCTCTCCTTACTGACCCATCAGAGCAGCATTTTGTTCCTTTGGGAAAGCAGCTGGCTTCTTCAGCTGCTATTCCCCGCCTCCTCCCAGATTTATTGAAGTATAAGTGACAAATAAAAATTGTATATACTTAAGGTGCACAACTTGGTATTTTGAAACAGGTATACATTGTGAAATAATCACCACAATCAGGCTAATTACCATATCTGTCACCTCACACAGTTACCATTTGTGTGTCTGTGTGTGGTGACAACTCTTAAGATCTATCCTCTTAGCACATTTCAAGCGCACAACACAGTATTTGTTAACTATGGTCACCATGCTGCAGGTTAGATCTCTAGAACTTATTCATCTCACAGACACTTTGTATCCCTTTGTCGGACATGTCCCCATTTCTCCCTCCCCCAACTCCAGGCAATCATTGTTCTCCTCTCTGCTTCTATGAGTTTGACTTTTAGATTATATATATGAGTAAGATCATGCATTTTTCGTCTTTCTGTGTCTGGCTTATTTCACTTAGCATAATATCCTCCAGGTTCATCCATGATGTCACAAATGTGGACTTTCCTTTTTTTAAGGCTGAATAATATTCCGTGGTATATGCACCACATTTTTCTTGTCCATTTCATTCATCCATCAATGGGCACTTAGGTTGCTTCCATGTCTTTACTACTGTGCATAATGCTGCAATGAAGATGGGAATGCAGCTATCTCTTTGAGATCCTGATCTCATTTCTTTTGGAACACCCAGAAATCCTTTACTCCACATTGTCACCAACACTATTCCTTTGTCTTTTTAATAATAGGCATTCTAAGACATGTGAAGTGATACCTCATTGTGGTTTTGATTTGCATTTCTCTGATGATTAACAATGTTGAACGATATATCTGTTGGCCATTTGTGTATCTGAGAAATGTCTATTCAGGTGCTTTGTCCATTTTTAAAATGAGTTACTGGGTTTTTTTGCTATTGAGTTGTATGAGTTACTTATATATTTTGGATATTAATCCTTTATCAGATATATGGTTTGCAAATACATTCTCCCATTCCGCAGGTTGCCTTTTCACTCTGTTGATGGTTTCCTTCACTGTACAGAAGCTTATAGTTTGGTGTAGTCCCACTTAACCTATTTTGCTTTTGTTACCTGTGCTTTTGGTATCATATCCAAAAAACCATTGCCCAGACCAGTGTCAAGAAGCTTTTCCCTGTTTTCTTCTAGTAGTTTTATGGTTTCAGGTTTTTGGTTTAAGTCTTTAATCCATTTTGAGTTGATTTTTGTGTATATCGTGAGGTAAGGGCCCAGTTTCATTCTTCTGCATGTGGTTCAGCAGCTTTTTAAAAAAATCCTATGTCAGGGGCACCTGGGTGGCTCAGTCAGTTGGGCGTCTGCCTTCGGCTCAGGTCATGATCCCAGGGTTCTGGGATCCAGCCCCATGTTGCCCTGCTCAGCGGGGAGTCTGCTTCTCCCTTTCTCTCTGCCCCTTCCTCTGCTGGTGGTCATGTGCGCTCTCTCTCAAATAAAATCTTAAAAAAAAAAACCCAAAACCCTATGTCAGCTATGCAGGAGTTTCCACTGTCTTCCTGACAACTTAACACTGCAAACTTAACACTGTAGGGATTGAAGCTCATGTGCAGGTGTCTGTCAGTCCATCCACAACAGCGAGCTCTGTCACAGTCACCATGCCATCAGAAGGATGCAGCTGAGGGGGCTGAGGAGACTTAAAAGCAGGTCAGAAGTGAATAGAGATTTCCAGGCTCCATATTCAACACCATGCCTCCTGGGGCACGAGTCATGGAATGTGTGCAGAGGTGGGTGTTCACATGTAGGTGACTTTGTTTCTGTATGTTCAGGTTTCCAGGTGTGGGTCAGTACCACATGCATGTGAGTGAGTACAGATGTGTGCACTGAGGACACCCCCATCCTGCTGAACACCCTAAGCAGATGCTGGGATGTGTGTGCCAGGGGAGGGTCAGGACCGTGTCCAGAAGGGCTGGCTGCCTTCCTCAGATCGGAAGGTTCAGCCTAGTCCCATCTGTCTGGTTGTGGGGTAAAAGTCTTCTTGCTGTATCTCTTCAGTTCTTCAGGGAACTAGGCTCAAGACTTGCTCCCTCAAGCTCTCAGAAGGATGGTGGGGGAACAGAAGGCATCAGAAGGCTCCCTGCCGCCCCAAATCCCGGGGCTCTTCTGGTAAGACTGTGTGACATGCCCTCTGGTAGGGTGTGGCTCAGAAGCCCTGACTTTGGGCCCGGCGTTTTATCGTACCCCTGTGCTTCCAGAGCCATCGGACACCAAGGAAGAAGGGTCAGGAAGCAGTTCTGGGGATCCGCTCGTCAGCTCAGTGCTGAGGGCTGTGGGTCTATAGCGCTCTGCCTGCTGCTGTTCCGGCCCTGGGGATGTGTTTTAGGGCTTCATCCAAGGCCCGGTTCTGGGGTCAGACCTCCCCTGTAGCTGACCAGCCTGGGGCAGAAGAACCTCTGAACCTCCGAACCTGGGCTGGGACCAAGAACTAAGATCTAAGAGATGCCCTCTGCCCTGCCTGAAAAGAGAACAATGTCTTCCAAAGACACCTCCTCCTTTTAGCCCTCAACTCCAGAAAATATGCTTGGGCTAAGGATACCCTCAGGCCTGACTGCAGGGATAACTGCCCAGCCTAGCAGGGCTTGCTCAGAGCCTTGTGAGGCAGGGAGAGGCTGGGAAGAGGGGGAGGAATCAGGCAGACAGGCCCAGGCCTGGGTCACTGGCATCTGGACAAGGCACTAGACAGGGCAATGCTGAAGAAAGAAAGGGACACTTCTAGGCACGGACGTGAACTCCTGTAGCAGCGCCTGGACAATCACGAGGTGCAAGGCACGCGTGAGATGCAGGGAACACAGAATGAACGTGATCCTGTGTCCTTTCTCACTCTTGTCAGGGCACATACATGCCCTGCCTGCCCCCTGGACCCGACAGTCTTGTATCCCAGGGCCTGGGACATTCCCGACACGAATGAAATACTCAGTGGATATGTCACAGACGTGCAACACACACATCCACACATCACACTCAGAACCTTCTTGTGCATGCAGGTGTGGGCACACGCACTCACTTCTGTACCCAGAATACCAAAACGCTTCACTGTTCTCCCCTGTGTCTACTGCTCTTTGGGCCAGATGGTTTGAGCTCCCTTCTGCTTGGAAATTGAGATGTGGTCTCTCTTTCTGAAGTCAATACAAACAAGAAAGTGTCACAATTTAGAACATGATACATGTGTCTAAAAAATACAAGTGAATGTGTGATTTTAGAGCAGGATAAATATTCTTTAGTATGGACTTTTGACATCTGTTGCTTCTACAATCTCTAAGTATGAAACTCACGTTGACCCTAGCAAACCTTCTTGCCATGCATGTGAGCCAGCAGTGAGTGCTAGAGGCTTCAGGGAATGGACAGTGGGACTTTGCTGCTCTTGGAAGGCCAAGTGAACTAGCCTGTTATTGGAGAATCACCTTTTATAGCTCTTCAGTTTCTGATAAAGTGGGTCTATTTAATGCTGCCAAAAAATCATAATGGGTGCCTGCCTTTCCTGAGTACCTTATACACCTGTATAAGTGATCCTCCTATAGCTCCCCGTGGGACTCAGGTGCCACATCCACCCCACAAGAGGAGACTGAGGCCCTGAGGAGAGAATGGCTTGACACATGTCCCCAGCTAGCCAGTGGCAGGATGGGGGGAAGACGCAGGGCTGTCAGCCTCCAAACCCAGGCCCCGTCCTTTATGCTATACTGCCCTGAAAGGGATCTAGAAGTGCAGGTGGGTGTCAAAAAGGCGAGCAGCCTGGTGGACCCTAACCAAGTCAGGAGCCCAGCTTCCAACTGGCATGAGCTTGCTGCATCCCTGGAGAGGGGCTCCTCGGTCTGGCTGGCCTCCTCCGGGATGTGACACGTCCTTCCCCGCAGAGGCACATCCAGGAAAGACAAGTACCCTGGAAAGCACTGAGTTCTCCAAACATAAGAAACAACGTTACCACCCTGTCTACTCAGGAGCCCCAAATACCAAGAAAGACCTTCGAACTGAATAGGAAATAAATTCTCTAAGTGGCCAAAATAGGTGATATCCAATTCATAATCTAAATTACCTTCATTTCCCTCATAAAGGTGCCCTCTGCCAGAGCCTATTTGTTCTTTTAGAGTAGTCCTGGCTCTTGGCTTCCCTCATCCAAAGCATCTTAGAATGAAAAACTTGTCAAGGGCTGGGGCACCTGGGTGGCTCAGTCGTTAAGCGTCTGCTTTCGGCTCAGGTCATGATCCCGGGGTCCTGGGATCACCCGCATCGGGCTCCCTGCTCGGCAGGAAGCCTGCTTCTCCTTCTCCCACTCCCCCTGCTTGTGTTCCCTCTCTCACTATCTCTCTCTCTCTGTCAAATAAATAAAAATTAAAAAAAAAAAAATCTTAAAAAAAAAGAAAAACTTGTCAAGGGCCTCAGAAGCCCCCTCCGCACCAGCAACACAATGCGACGGACCAGAATTTCACCATCAGGAAGGACACACGCAGCTACGGAAAACAGACGCAAGAACTCTAACAACGCAGCATCAATGGTTACACACCTTTTCAGAGTCCCTAAAAGCTGTATGTGAGTATTTCCTCTTTGTTATCATCCTCATTGCTGGAAATTTACCGAGAACCCACCACATGCCAGGGTATTTACATTATTTCAGTCAGTCTTCAGGTAACCTCATGGCCATCCTATTTTACAGTTAAGTAAACCAGCGTTCAGAGGGTTTACCTGCTCAGAGCTCCACACCTGGCCCAGGGCAGGGAGGAACTCCTATCCAGGTCTGGGAGGCCCCAACGCTCAGATTCTACCCCCTGCACCATGCTGCTCCCCACCAGGGCTGGGGCCCAAGACTGAGGAGGGCAGCCTGAGACTTCAAGGAAAAGCAAAACCATTATCTGTGAATTCAGCTTAAGATGACATAATTTTAGAACATCTTCCATTCAAAATAGCTGATGAGAAGTACTTAAAGAAAGACTTTGTGTATTGGAAAAGTCAACTTACTTGGATATGTGCTATTTAACACACCATGGATTTTGAATAAAGCATTATTTAATGACTTTTAAATCATTGTTCAGATCCGGGCCTGAGAGAAGAGTTCGTCCACCATCTACAGTTTGTACCCATCTGTCGAATAGGTAATGAGGACAGCACACTCCTTGAGGGCTTCTGAGAATCCTACCAGCCCATTCATTCACTCACACTGTTCATAAATTGACCCCCTCCTGAGGTGCTGCAAGATCCTGGGTGGTCAGATTCTGGTTTTGATGAGGCAGAAATACATAGTAGCTTATGACCAGGAAGAGAATGCAGTGTAATGGATGTGAGTTATGAACCACATTATGTTTAGGGCTCCCCTACCCGCCGAATTAAGTAAAAAAGAAGAGGGGGAGAAAATAGGAGTACAAATGAGAAAAAGAGAGGAGTCAAGGTCTCAAAATGTCTCTGTCCTTGGAGAATGCAAAAGGAGTCCTTGGTATGGGAAGCAGTTTTGCCTGGAGGAAGTATGTCACTAATTTCTTCTGTTAAGGTAAGAACAGCAAACAAACAAACTTGTACACAGTTGTCATAGCAACCAGAAAGCTTTTTGAGCTCTTGGAGTCAATAGGAGAGAAATCAATTTTCACTTGCCTTGCTTTCCATCCTGCCCAGACAACTTCTTGGAGGGACAGGGCGCTAAGCCCTGGCCTCCTTTCTGCCAAGCAAACCTTGTTCCATCCAGGATGGCTTACAGGGGCTATTATGGGGAAGGACAGACCAGCGCTCTTTCATTGTAGGTCCTGGGTCATGCCTGCCATTCTGGGTTCCTTGTAGGCCATGAAGGCAGAGGGGCAGGCCCTGTATTTGGGGAAGCTCTGCTGGTGGACCCCACATCCTTAAGTGAGAGCCACAGGCTGAAACTGTGCTGTGTACACGTGGGGGCGTCTGCCATCTGCTTGGAGCACAGAGACTGTGGACATCTAGGCCTGTGCAAGCATGCTGGACTCACCCTGACATCCAGGCCATCTGTCCCAGCCCCATCCCTTCACCCATGCAGCCTTGACCCTACCTCGTTGATGGCCAGCTGCTCACCACCCCCTCCGGGGTGGCTGTAGTGGTGGCTGGAGCTGTGCATGTCCTCATACAGGTCCTCCTCACTCCCCGCCTCATCAGCACGGATGGCTGTGTCCAGAACTCCATCAGGGATAGCTGGAAGGAGAGACACCAGCTGGCAAAGAGGAGCTGAGGAAGGGGGACAGGCAGAGCAGGAGATGAACCTTTTCAGGATAAATGCTCCTTCTTTGAGAGGAGGGAGAAGACCTGGGAACTAGTTTCTCAAACCAGTTTTGCTGCAAAAACATGGTCTGGTTGAAAGAGTGCACAGGTTGATGTTCGCCCCATCGCTGTTAATCACCTACCATTCAATCCCCACCACCTCCCTAAGAAAGGAAACAGAAATATCTGCCGGAGCATGACACTCAAGAGTCCCCTCTAGCTGAATTCAATTCAAAGCCATCTACCAATGTGCCAGGTATGGGAGAAGGCCCTTAAGAATAATGCTAACAATTTATTATGAAATATATATGTATCCAAAGAAATACACAGTATATATATTTAAGTATAGTTTGGAAATTAATAAAATGAATTCCATAGTACTTACTCTGCTTAAGAAAAATACCAGAATCTTAGAATTCAACCACCTGCATGCCCTACTCCAACTGCATCCCCCTCTCTTTCCTTTAGAGCTATCCATTATTTCTATAAATCACACCTATGCTGTGTTTTAGCATTTTTTTCTGTTGAGTCTTGCATTTTTTGACCTTATATAAATGGGACCATCCAGTAGCATTTCTGCTTTGGCTGGCTTTTTTTTTTTTTTTTTTTTTTTTTTACTCAGCTGCTTGTGTAGCTATGATTGATTCATTCTCACTGATGCACAGTCTTGCATTTTATGAACATGTCAAATTTTACATATCCATTGCACTGCTGGAGAGCAGTGGGTGCTTTTCTGTGTTGCTGCTGGTATGAATGATGGTACTGCAAACATACCTACACACCTCCTGGGCACATGTTCCACAGTTTCCCCTTGGACAGTGGTTCTCAACCTCTTTCTCATTACTACCCCCTAAAGAGCCTTTTATACATTGTTTTCCTAATCGTCCCAATGAAACTTTAATACCACAGATATACTGTATATTTGTTATGTTCCATGGCTCTTTGGAAGGCCACAAATCATTGTCATGCCTAAGATTTTTGTCCTCTTTGGCAAAATCATTACCCCTGGTGTGAATTGTTGCTCTGGGGGGGGTAGGGCCCAGGTGTGGCATCCCAGGTGTGGCATCCCTGGGTCCTAGGTATGCCAAACTGTTTCCCAAAGCTATCTACCACTTAAGATTTCCGACAGTGGGGCATCTGGGTAGCTCAGTCGGTTAAGCGTCTGACTCTTGAATTCAGCTCAGGTCATGATCTCGGGGTCATGAGATGGAGCCTTACCTAAGGCTCTACACTCTGCATGGAGTCTGCTTAAGACTCTCTTTCCCTCTCCCCCTGCCCTTGTCCCCCATGTGCGCGCACACGCTCTCTCTCTCTCTAAAAAAAAAAAAAAAAAAAAAAAAAGACTTCCAACAGTATGTATGAATGTTCCCACCACACCATATCCTAGCCAGCTCCAAGGACTGGCATTGTCAGACACTGTTGACAGGCTGATGGGTATGGAATGGAATCTTACTGTGGTTTGAATTTACATTTCTCTGATCGCTAATGATCACTAATGAGGTGAACACCTTGTCTATGTTTATGGGTCATTGGTATTTCCTTTAATGTGAAAAATCTATGTCTATTGAGCTATTGGTCTTTAATATAATCAATAATGTAAAAAAATATATTTCTATGTATGTGTATATATACATACACTGCCCCAATTCTGCATACTAAATCTTTGCCGCCCACTTGTATCACAAGTATCATCTCCCACTTTGTAGCTTGTCCCCTCTCTTTAAGATGCTTTTGATGGGGGCGCCTGGGTGGCTCAGTCGTTAAGCGTCTGCCTTCGGCTCAGGTCATGATCTCAGGTCCTGGGATAGAGCCCTGCATTGGGCTCCCTGCTCCGCGGGAAGCCTGCTTCTCCCTCCCCCACTCCCCCTGTTTGTGTTCCCTCTCTTGCTGTGTCTCTCTCTGTCAAATAAATAAATAAAATCTAAAAAAAAATAAAATAAAATAAGATGCTTTTGATGAACAGAAGTTCTTAATTTTCATATAGGCAAATTTATCAATCATGTCCTGTGTGGTTTATATTTTTTGTGCTTAGGAAACTCTTCCCTACCTCAAAGTTGCAAAGATACTCTTCTATGTTATCCTTCAATGTTTTATAGTTTTTCTTTTGACATTAAGTTTTTATTGCACTTGGGAATGCTTTTTGTGTATTGTGTAGGTTGAAATCTGTAGTATTATGATTTATAATAAATTTTATATTTGGTCTTTGACCCTTTCCAGGCACAGAGCTCCTAAAACTCTTGGGATGTCCTGTGATAAGAGTGATAAAGGTTTCTTTTGTTATGTTAATGATGACTTTTGGAAAGCCCCTAGGTAACCCAGGGATGGGGCTGCCCCTCAACCCACTTCTAGGGAGGGGAGAAGGTCTGGACCAATAGCCAGTGGCCAATGATTTAGTCAATCATGCCTACATAGTGAAGCCTCCATAAAAACCCTAAGGACAGTGTTTGGAGAGCTTTTTGTTTGGTGAACACATGGAGATTTGGGGAGAGTGGCGCACCTGGAGAGGGCTTGGAAGCTCTGTGACCCTTCCTGCATAACCTGCCTGGGACTCTCTTCCATCTGGTTGTTCCTGAGTTCTATCCTTTTGTAATAAATTGGTAATCTAGTCAGTAAAATGTTTCTCTGAGTTCTGTGAGCCGCTCTAGCAAATTAATGAAACCCAAGGTGGGAATTTGTTGGAACTTCCCATCTATAGCCTGTGGATCAGAAACACCTTGGGCTTGTGACTAGTGCCTGAAGTGGGAGAACAAGGGCGGTCTTGTAGGACTGAACCCTTGACCTGTGGAATCTGATGCTAACTCCAGGTGGAGAGTGTGAGAATTTAGCTGAATTGTAGGACACCTTGCTGGTGTCTGAGAAATTGCATGGTGATGGGAACACACATGAGAATGGGATCCACAACCTTTAGACTCCAATTTCATTTTTTTCTGTAAGGATAAGGAATTTTCTCAGCACCATTTATGGAATAGACAGTCCTTTCCTATGGATCCACAATGTCTGCTCTGGCCTTAAATCAAGTTCTGGACTCTATTCTTGTGAGAGGCAGAGTAATGGCCTCCAAAAGATGTCAAAGTCCTAATCCCTGGAGCCCACGAATATGTTATTTTACATGACAAAGAGGAATTAAGATTGAAGATGGAACTAAGTCTGCAAATCAGCTGACATCAAAATAGGGGGATTATCTTACATTCCCTGGGTGAGCCAAACATAGTGAAAATATTAACTTTGAAGACTCATCTCAAGCAATACCTCCTCTGTGAAAGTCTTATCTAACATCATCACTCCAAGGACTGACATCGGTTTCTATCTCACTCCCAAGGTGCTTTGTACAGACAATCGTCATGGCACTTATCATACATCCCCTATACATTGCACTGTCTGACCATCTCCCCAAAGGCAGTAACCATGCCTTATTCATTGATGTAGACTTCAGTGAGTGTTAAAGAAATGAATGAGTAAAGAGATGGATGGGAGCATGGTGGACAGAGGAATGACTGAACAGGTGAATAAAAAAAATGGAGAGATGAATAAGTGAATGTAGGGAGGCCTGGAGGATGATGGCAAGTAATGGAAGGCAGAGCCTGTGGGGCCTGGCAGAGCCAATGCCTGGAATACAGCTAAAGATTCGTGCATGTGGCCGAATATGGACACAGAAGCACGGGACTTGATGAGTGCAGCACTCTGTCCCTGGAACTGGAACTGACTGGAGAAGCCCTCTGCTCCAGCCTGGCAGCAATGGTCTGAGTCCAGCTTGGGGGCAGGAGCTAAGAGCCCTGCCCCTGACCCACACAGTCAAGAGTCCCAAGGAACCCTCATCATTTTTATTTCATTTCTGTTTTTAAACTGTTATTATGGAAAGTTCTAAATAAGCACAAACAGAGAGAATGAATCTTGTACATCCATTATCCAGCTTCAGCAATTCTCAACACGAGGGCAATTTTGTTTCATCATCCATATCCCCTCCTCCTCCAGATCCTAGATATGACATAATTTTATCTGTAAAAACTGTAGTATATATTTATAAGAGATGAGGACTTCGTCTTTATAAAAAAGACACAGCAATACACATCTAAAACAAACTATAATCCATCAGAGGTTGTCTTAGTAGCATACCTTCTCCTCTAGGGCATTAAAAAAACTTTTTAGGGGCACCTGGGTGGCACAGTTGGTTAAGTGATTGACTTTTAGTTTTTTGCTTGGGTCGTGATCTCAAGGTCGTGAGATTGAGTCCTGTGTGGAGCTTTGCACTCAGTGCAGAGTCTGCTTGGGATTCTCTCTCCCTCCCTCTGCCCCTCCCCCTGTCAAAAATAAATAGAAAAATCTTAAAAAAAAAAAAAACTTTTTATTTTGAAATAACTATAGAGTATAGGGAATTGTAACTGTAGTGCAGAGGTCCTGTGTACCCTTCACCCAGTGGTTACAGCTTATGAAATTCTAATATAATATCACAGACAGGAAAATGACTTTGGTACAATGTGTGTTTATGGTTCTACATCATTTTATCATCTGTGTAGATTTGTGTAACCACCACAGCAACCAGTATGTAAGCTTTGGAGGATAGCTTTTTCACTCAGCCAAATGCCCTTGAGATCCATCCAAGTTGTTTGTATTTATACCTCATTCTTTTTGTTGCTTACCAGTAGTCCATGCAATGGATATACAAGTTTGTTCAACCATTCAACCCACTGACAGACATCCAAGTGATTTCTAATGAAAGTACTATGGGGCGCCTGGGTGGCTCAGTTGGTTAAGCGACTGCCTTCGGCTCAGGTCATGATCCTGGAGTCCCGGGATCGAGTCCCGCATCAGGCTCCCCGCTCAGCGGGGAGTCTGCTTCTCCCTCTGACCCTCCCCCCTCTCATGTACACTCTCTCTCTCATTCTCGCTCTCACAAATAAATAAATAAATCTTAAAAAAAAAAAGAAAGTACTATGAACATTTGTGTACAGGTTTTTGGGTGGACCTAAATTTTCATTTCTCTGGAATAAATGCAATTGCCCAGGGATATAATTGCTGGGTCATATGGCAACTGAATGTTCAGTTTTCTAAGAAACTGCCAAACTATTTTCTAGAGCAATTGTACCATTTTACATTCTCACACTCAATAATGTGTGTTTCTCAGAATCCTTACCTACATTTGGTATTGTCACAATTTTATATATATTTTTAAAGATTTATTCATTTATTTGAGAGAGAGAGCAAAAGTGGGGGGAGGGGCAGAAGGAGAGCAAGAGAGAGAATCTCAAGCAGACTCCCTGCTAAGCTCTTAGCTCCCAAAGCAGGGCTTGATCATGACCTGAGCTGAAACCAAGAGTTGCACGCTCAACTGACTGAGCCACCCAGGTGCCCCTGTTAACAATTTTATATTTTAGACATTTTGATAGGTATATAGTGATAATTGCATCATGGTCTTAATTTGCATTTCCCAAAGTGCAGGTGCTGTTGAACATTTTTTCATGTGCTTATTTGTCATCCAAGTATCTTTTCTGGTGGAGTATTTCTTCATTTATTTTTGCCCCTTTTCTAATTAGATCGTTTATTGTTTTGATGTTGAGATTTGAAAATTTTTTTTAATTTTTTAATTTTTAATTTTTTTAAAAGATTTTATTTCTTTATTTGACAGAGAGATATATAGCAAGAGAGGGAACACAAGCAGGGGAGTGGGAGAGGGAGAAGTAGGCTTCCTGCTGAGCAGGTAGCCTCATGTGGGGCTTGATCCCAGGACCGTGGGATCATGACCTGAGCCAAAGGCAGATGCTTAATGACTGAGCCACCCAGGCGCCCTGTATTTTTTCATCCTCTTAACAAGGGTTTTCATGAGCAAAAATTTAAAATTTTGATAAAGTTCAATTTATTTATTTTTCCTTTTATGGGTAATGTCTTTGGAATCATGTCTAAGAACTCATCACCAAACCCTAGTTCCAAAAGATTTTCACTAATGTTTTCTCCTAAAAGCCTTATAGTTTTACCTTTTACATGTAAATCTATGATCCATTTTGAGTTGTTTTTTTTTTTCTTTCTTTCTTTTTTTTTGGTCAACTGTTGTACCCTAGATAAACTAGATGATATAGACAAATTCTTAGGAACACACATCTACCAAAAATGACTCAAAAAGAAACAGAAAATCTGAATATACCTAAAATTAGTAAGGAGATTGAAGGAGTAGTCAAAAACTACCCAACAAAATAAAGCCCAAGATTAGATGGCTTCACTAGTGAATTCTCCTAAACATGTGAATAAGAATTGGCATCAATCTTTCTCAAACTCTTCCAAAAACTGAATAAGAGAGAATACTTCCTAACTAATTAAAGCCAGACAAAACACAAGAAAACTACAGACAAATATCCCTTATGAACATAGATGCAAAAATCCTCAACAAAGGATTAGTAAGCTGAATTCAATAAGTAAACTACTAGTAAACTGAATTCAACGGCATATCAAAAGGATTATATATCTTTACCTACTAGGATTTATTTTTGGAATACAAGAATGGTTCAGCATATGAAAACTGTTCAATGCAATATACAACATTAATAGAATGAAGGGGGAAAAAACTACATCGTCATCTCAATTGATGCAGAGAAAGCATTGACAAATTCAACACCCTTTCATGATAAAAAAATACTCAACAAACTAGGAAAAAAAAGGAATGTCCTCAACATGATAAAGGCCATATGTGAAAAAGCCATAGCTAATATACTCAATGATGAGAAACTGAAAGCTCTCCCTCTAAGATGAGGAATAAGACAAGGATGCCCACTTTCACCACTTCTATTCAAAACAGTATTGGAGATCCTAGCCAGAGCAATTAAGCAAGAAAAAGGAAAAAAAAGAAAAAGCATCTAAAATGGAAAGGAAGAAGTAAAGTTATTTCTGTTCAGAGATGACATGATCTCACATGTAGAAAACCCTGAAGAATCCACAATAAATCATTAAGGCTAATAAATAAATTCAGCAAAGTTGCAGAGTACAAATCAACACATAAGAATCAGTTTTATTTCTATATACTTGCAATGAACAATTTGAAAAGGAAAAAAAATTTAATTGCAATATAGTCATATTGGAAATAATAAAAATACTTAGGAATAAATTTAACTAAGCAGGCAAAAAATGTGTACATTGAAAATTACAAAACCTGCTGCAAGATACTACAGAAAACTTGATAAATGGAAAGATTCCATGTTCATGAAATGGTAGATTTAATACTGTTAAGATGACATTACTACCCAAAGTAATCTACAGGTTCAATGTAACCCCCATCAAAATCCCAATGGCATTTTTACAGAAAAAGAAAAACTTATCCTAAAATTCATATGGAATCTAAAGGTACCCTGAATAGCCAAAATTATCTTGAAAAAAAAAAACCCCAAATTAAGTTGGAGGACTCACATTTCCTGATTTCAAAACTTACTACAAAGCTACAGTAATCAAAACAGTGTAGTATTATCCTAAGGATAGACATGTAGACCAGTAGAATAAAATAAAGATCCCAGAGATAAACTGTCATACATATGGTCATTTGATTTTTGACAAAGATGCCAAGATAGTCAGTGGGGGAAAAGACAGTCTTTTCAACAAATAGTGTTGGAAAACTAGATATCTGTATTCAAAAGAATGAAGCTGGATCCTTACCTTACACCATATACTCAAAATGGATCAAAGACCTAAACATAAGAATGAAAACTGAAAACTATAAGGCTCTTAGAAGAAAACAGAGGAAAGGCTTTATGACATTGGATGGGGAAATGATTTCTTGCATATGACACCGAAAGTATGGGCAAAAACAACAAAAAAATAGATAAACTGGAATACATCAAAATTTGAAGTATCATGCATCAACGGATAGTTTCAAGACAGTGAAAAGGCAGCCCACAGAATGGGAGAAAATAATTGCAAATCATGTATCGGTTACAATTCAAGGACAACAACAACAACAAACTGAATGAAAAATAGGCAAAGATCTCGAAGAGATATTTCTTCAAAGAAGATATACAAATGGCCAATCAACACATAAAAGGATGCTCAATATCACTGATGATTAGGAAAATACAAATCAAAACCACAGTGATATACCACTTCACACCCTTTAGGATAGGCTATTTTTTTTTTATTATTATGTTATGTTAATCACCATACATTACATCATTAGTTTTTGATGTAGTGTTCCATGATTCATTGTTTGCATATAACACCCAGTGCTCCATGCAGAACGTGCCCTCTTTAATACCCATCACCAGGCTAACCCATCCCCCACCCCCCTCCCCTCTAGAACCCTCAGTTTGTTTTTCAGAGTCCACAGTCTCTCATGGTTCTTCTCCCCCCCCACCCCCGCTGAAATCCCCCCTCTTCATTCTTCCCTTTAGGATAGGCTATTATTAAAACAAACACCAAAAACCAAAAACAAGGAAATAAAACAAGCACTGAGGAGGACTGGAGGGACTAGGACCCTCAGGCACTGCTGCCAGGAACATAAACAGTGAAGCTGCTGCGGAAAACAGTTTGGCAGGTCCTCAGAAAGCAAAACACAGAATTACCGTATGATTTAGAAATTCCACTTCAAGAGAAGTGAAATCAGGGAATCAAAAAGATTCATATTGTACACCAATATTCATGATAGCATTATTTACAATAGCCCAAAGTTGGAAACAACTCAAAAGTCCATCAACAGGGCGCCTGGGTGGCTCAGTCGTTAAGCGTCTGCCTTCGGCTCAGGTCATGGTCCCAGGGTCCTGGGATCAAGCCCCACATCGGGCTCCCTGCTCAGCGGGAAGCCTGCTTCTCCCTCTCCCACTCCCCCTGCTTGTGTTCCTGCTCATGCTGTCTCTGTCTCTGTCAAATAAATAAATAAAATCTTAAAAAAAAAAAAAGTCCATCAACAGATAAATGGATAAACAAAATGCGGTATATACATACAATGGAATTTTATTCAGCCATAAAAAGGGACAAAGTTCTATTTCATGCTACAACATGGATGAACTTTGAAAACACTATGCTAAGTGAAATGAGCCGGGCACAAAGGACACACACTGTATGATTCCATTTCTATAAGGTACCTAGAATAGGCAAATTCTTAGTGACAGAAAATAGATTAGAGGTTACCAGAGTTTCCATTTAGGGTGATAAAGCTTGGTAATATATAGTGGTGGTGATGGTTGCACACGTGAAAATAATGAATACCACTGAATTATCCAGTTAAAATGGTAAATTTTTAAATATATATTTTACCACTATTTAAAAAATTAATAATATATACCAAAACCCACTGAGTTTTATACTTTAAGTGGGTAAGTTGTATAGTATGTGGATTATATCTCAATAAAGCTGTTTAAAACATTGGTTGGCTATACTCGCTTGGCACTATTTCTGAATTCTCTGTTCTGTTCCAATGATCTATTTGTTTATTCCTCCAATACCATCCAGTCTGTACGACACAGTTTTCTGTAGCTACATAATTTTTGAAATTTGGTAGTGTGGTTCTTCCTACTTTATCCCTCTTTTTCAGAATTGTTTTAGCTATTCTCATTCCTTTGTCTTTTGTATACATTTTAGAATAATCTTGTCTATAGTTATAAACTATAGTTATAGTTGCTGGAATTTGATAAAAATTGCATTAAAACTGTGGATCAATTTGGAGATAATAGACATCTTTACAAAACTGTTGAGTCCTCCAGTTTGTGAACATGAAATATCTCTCCATAATTTAGATTTTCTTTGATTTCTTTCAGCACTGCATTATTTTAAATCAAATCCCAGACATGCTATAATTTAATCTATAAATACAATAAAATATGTCTTAAAAGATACAGCCTTTCTCTTTCTCTCTCTCTCTCTCTGTCTCTGTGCCATCCTTCTTCTCTGGGGAATTTAAAAATCAGTGGTCTTGGGAGAAATAAAATAGATTCCTTGTAAGAGTCACTACTTTCCTTGGCTTTTTTCTTAGCCAGTCTCAGCTGGGGTCTCAGCAGCTCACAGAATGATTGCTCACCTAGCAAACTTAGACCAGGGAGAAAAGAAAAGCACATTTCAATGTGAGTGTCTCAATATTTTTACTCATCATCTAATATACCAGCTTCCATCACAGGGTCTGGGACAGAAGTGGTGTTTGCATTAAAGGAAAGGGGGTGGGGAATTCCTGAGGGTGAGTGGAGGCCATAGTGGGAGAATGACCCCAGGACTAAAGTTAGGAAATCCAGGCCCTGGCTGGTCTGTGCAAATGGCCAGGGGCAGAGTCAATCACTTGCCCTCTGAGAGGTGGTCCAAACTCCTTCCTTACAAAGCAAGGCCAATGGAAGATTCACATGCAGTTAGCTTATATGAAGGCATTAAAGGGTGGAGCAAGTGCTCTATGAGCGTCTTTGGGTGAGTAAATACATGACCACAACATGGCCTGGTCAACACAAAGTCAGTCTTGACTTCAGATTTTTAATTTGCATGTAGGAAGACAAGTCAGCTGTCTGATCCATTCTGAGATTCTAACTATTTGGAACATTTAAACAGTAACACAGCTAAGAATTTTGGATTCTAGACAAAAGGTCAGCAAGGCCCTTTTACCTCTGATGAACAGCACCCAGACAATTCTTTGTGTCCACTTACAAGGAAAGGCCGTGGCTCAGCCAATGAAGGGAGACAGTCCCAGGGGATCTTTTCTGTGCTGCCCTAGAACCCTGGAAATTAGTGGTTCTCAAAGTATGGTCCTCAGACCAGCAGCATTTCTTGGGAACTAGTTTCTGGGGCCCCTCCCCAGACCTCTGGGGTGGGACCCATCAGGTTGTTTTTAACAGCCCTCCAGGTGACGTTGGTACAGAGCTGAAAGTCTGAGATTACTGCTCTCAGTCAAGAGTCCTTAAAAAGTGACTAACTAACTCCTAGGAAATTTCTGCTTCAGCAGATCCAGGTAATACAGTCTTTGGGGGTGGCCTTGGGGCCCTTTTAGAAAACTCTAAAGAGCCTGGTACATAGTTGCAGAGTAGAAACAGGAATTTCAGAATGTCAGAGCATCTGGAGGGGTACACGCAGCCTTGGCTGTTGCCCCAGCACCAACTGCCCAGGGGTTTCCATTTATTCCATCTATGCATGTATTTCTTTCTTTCTGTGAACTCACTCAAAAGGACTTAGCGCCCATTGTGTGTACCACCAGGTACACGCTGGGTTCTGAGGATGTGATGTGAAGAAAACAGACACATCCCCTGCTCTCATGGGGATCAGGGTCTGGCAGGAAACACAGGAGTTAAATGGTGACAGGTGGCAGGGCTGTGAAATGGCAAGCATAGGAGACTCTGGCCAAGCCTGAGATGTCCTAGACACCTCGAGGTGGAAGTGACCTGTGGGGAGATGAGAGGGGGTGGCAAAGGGTATTCCAGGCAATGGGGGTGGCACCAGGCCCCAGAAGCAAGAAGATGGGGTTGTCCAAGGACATGGAAGAGTCTCAGAATTCCAGGAATAGAGAAAGGGCAAAGAGAGGGAAGAGATGAGGTCTGATGGTCACTTCCTGGGAAGGACAGCTGTTGCAAACACTGTTGTCCTAGACAGCCCCTTGCGGGGCAACTAGAGTAAATTCTCAGGTCTGTCACCTCATGGGCTTCTTACTACATCCTAGCGATACACACAGGGAAGGTTAAATTGTGTATCTTGTGCTACAGATGAGGAACTGGGGGTCCAGAGATGTTAAAGTTCCTTTAGAAAAATCACCCAGCAAGAAGGAGTCAAAGCTCAGACACCAGCCAGATCTCTGAGCTGCTTTCACCAGACTGAGTTTGTTTACATTTCTTTCTTTTCTTCTGCATGTGCTGATGGCAAGTCAGACAAGCGTCCGTGAGGTCTGTGCTTACTGCTAGAGGAGCCCACAGCACAGGCCGAGTCCATCCACTCATTAGTAACCTATCAGTGGCCCTGCATCAATCGCCAGGTACAGTAGCCACTTCCTGCCCATGCTCTGAGGCCAGGTCTGGGCAGTCAGGAGTGCGGACCTGGGGTGGTGGGGGGAGACAGTGGGTATCCTCCCAGGGGCCAGACCCCACTAGTCTGGATGCCAGACTGTCCTCCTGACATGACTAGTTTCTCCTCATGTGTTATTTGCTCATGAGTTGGAATCTGCCTTCTGCCCTAAATCTTGTCCAGCTTCCAGGTTAAAAACACTTTTTTCCCACTAAATAGGCTTATTTGTTAAAAGTTTTAGCTTTATAGAACAATTGAGTAGATAGTACAGAGAGTCCCCATATCCCCCACACCCAGTTTCCCTAATTATTAAGATCTTAAGCTACTTTTGTTACAATGAATGAGCCAATACTGATACGTTATTATTAACTAAAGTCCATACTCTCCTCAATGTTTCCTCAGTGCTTCCTTAATATACTTTTTCTGTTCCAGGATTCTATATCACACTTAGTGATCTCCTCAGCTCAAGATTTTTTTATTCAGGTTGTACAAAGGGTCACTTACTCAAGCTTCTGAGAGCTTTGTCCATTTGGTAAATAAAACTTTATGGCTTCTATAACACCAACCCTGAATCCCCTCTGTCCCACAAGGCCCACTTGCAGGGTTTTCTCACAGGAAAGACTTTGAACTTCTTTTGTCCCTACTAGTCTTCCTGTCCTCTTATCGCTGGGAGCAAATAACTCTTTCTGAGCATTTCCAGAGTGCCGACTGTTTTACACATCAGATTCAAGCTGCCCTAGGAGACAGGTATTATTAGACACATCACCCAGATAAAGAGGCTCCCAGAGCTTAAGATGCTTGCTTGTCTCACAGAAAGCCAGCAGCAAAGGCAGGACTAAAGGTTGTTCACTTCTATGTCTTCTTTGGAGAAATGTCTGTTCATGTCTTCTGCCCATTTCTTGACTGGATTTGTTGTTTTTTGGGGTGTTGAATTTGATAAGTTCTTTATAGATTTTGGATTCTAACCCTTTATCTGATAGGAGATTTGCAAATATCTTCTCCCATTCTGTCGATTGTTTTAGTTTTGTTGACTGTTTCTTTGCCTGTGCAAAAGCTTTTTATCTTGATGAAGTCCCAATAGTTCATTTTTGCTTTCGTTTCTCTTGTCTTTGGAGATGGGTCTAGCTATATATACAATAGAATATTACTCAGTCATAAAAAAGAACGAAATCTTGCCATTTGCAATGACATGGATGGAACTAGAGGGTATTATGCTAAGCGAAATAAGTCAATCAGAGAAAGACAAATACCATATGATTTCACTCATATGTGCAATTTAAGAAACAAAACAGATGAACATAGGACCAGGCAAGGAAAAATAAAATAAGATGAAAACAGAGAGGGAGGTAAACCATAAGAGCCGCTTAACTATAGGAAACAAACTGAGGGTTGCTGGAGGGGAGGTGGGTGGGGGGGATGGGGTACCTGGGTGATGGGCATTAAGGAGGGCACTTAGTGTCATGAGCACTGGGTGTTATTCACAACTGATGAATCACTAAATTCTACCTCTGAAACTAATAATACAGTATATGTTAATTAAGTTGAATTTAAATAAAATTTTTTTAAAAACTTGCCCAAATGCCCACACTCTTCCCCACACCTCTTGAGGGCCTCCTTGCTGTCCCACCTTCATGAGCACACAGTCCCTTATTTCCCCCTGGCCTTCTTGCCCATCAACCACCCTCCAGCACCTGGCTGTTTGGTGCCATGGTTCCCTATTACTCAAAGAATTAAGTACCTGGGAAATCAGTCAAAGTACAGGTCTTCACATATAAAAGAGGCTTTGTGGTCACAATTACTTCAAAAAGCAATTACATTAAAAAATGTGACATATCATAATTTAGCAAGAAGTGAAGTATGATTTTTGACACATGGCAATTTTATGTTAGGCAAATATGAAGTGCTAAGGATGTAAACAACTGTTCCTCTAAGTTTAGCCTATTGCAAAATTTAGGTAATGACTTTGATTTTTCATTTAATATAACCAGCCTACAATATAACATTCTAGGTCATAGACTTTTGGAGTACAAATCCAAAGAAGGCAGTATCTTTTACCAAATTTTTGGTAAATTTTTGGTAATCAATATAATATAATACTCCATAATATAATAAAATGACATCACATGCTTTAATGAAAATTTTCATTACTCTGCAATGCCACAGAATCATATCATACATTACTGAAATAATAATTTTCACTATAAAAAATTAAGTACCAAATAAAAATCATGATTGTTCATGGTAGATTATAGCTGAGCCAGTTATTTTAAATAGATTGAACCTTTAAAATGATACAACTTCCTTCTTTTAGTGTGTAAGCTACTTAAGTTAAATGCGACAGGACAATCTCATGTATCTAAAAGATGTCTCTGCATAAACATTTAAAGGAGAGTTAACAACAATCTTCTCAAACTCTTCCAAAAAACTGAAGAATTGGGAACACTTCCAAACTCATTTTATAATTCCATAATCACCCTGATGCCAAAGCCAAAGACACGACATGAAAAGAAAACTACAGACCAATAATGCTGTTGAACATTGATGCGAAAGTCATCAACAAAATACCAGAAAACCAAATTCAACAGCACATTAGAAGAATCATACACCATGACCAAGTAGGATTTATCCCTGGGATGCAAGGATGGTTCAACATACGATAATCAATGAATGTGATACACCATATTAACAAAATAAAGGATGAAAATCACATGATCATTTCAATAGATGCAGAAAAGTATTTGACAAAACTAAATATCCTTTCATGATTAAAAATCTCAACAAACTAGAAATAGAAGTACATCCACATAATAAGGGCCATGTATAAGGATCCCACAGCTGACATCGTATTCAATGGTGAAAACCTGAAAGCTTTTCCTCTAACAACAGGGATAAGGCAAGGATGCCCACTCTCACCATGTCTATTCAATACAGTACTGGAAGTTCTAGCTAGAGTAATTAGGGAAAAAAAAAAAAACACATCCAAATTGGAAAGGAAGTACAATTGTCTTTGTTTGCAGATGACACGATCTTATATATAGAAAACCCTAAAGACTCTATATTAAAAAAACGGTTAGAACTAATAAATGAGTGAAGTTGAAGGATATACAAAATAAAGTACAAGAATTAGTTGTGTTTCTATACACTAACAAAAATGATTGAAAAGAAAAGGAAGGGGCACCTGGGTGGCTCAGTCAGTTAAGTGTCTGCCTTTAGCTCAGGTCATGATCCCAGGGTCCTGGGATTGAGCCCCACATTGGGCTCTCTGCTCAGTGCAAAAAGCTTCTCCCTGCTTCTCCCTCTCCCTCGGCTGCTCCCCCTGTTTTTGCTCTCTCTCTCTGTCAAATAAATAAATAAAATCTTTAAAAAAATAAATAAAAAATAAAAAGAGAAGGCAAAAAAAGAAAAAAAGAATTTAAAAAAAGAAAAGGAAAATAATTCCATTTAAAGTCATAGTTAAAAGAATAAAATACTTAGAAATGAGTCTAACTAAGGAGATGAAAGACTTTTCTACTCAAGACTACAAAACACAGAAATTAAAGAAGACACAAACAAATGGAAAGACGTCCTGTGTTCATGGATTGGAACACTAATATTATTGAAATAGTCATACTACCCGAAGTGATCTTCAGATAAATGTAATCTCTATCAAAATCCAAAAGGCATTTTTTTTAGAAATAGAAAAAAACAATTGTATAATTCATATGGAAGCACAAAAGACCACAAACAGCCAAATCAGTCTTGAGAAAGAAGAACAAAGCTGGAAGCATCACATTTCCTGATTTTAAACCACATTATAAAGCTATAGTGATTAAAATAATATGGTACTGGCATAAAGAGACATTTGGACCAATGCAGCAGGATAGGGAACCTGTAAATACATCCATGCATATATGGTCAACTGATCTTTGACAAAGATGCCAAGAATACACAATGATGAAAAGACAGTCTCCTCAACAGATGGGGTTGAGAAAACTGGATATCCATATATGAAGGAATGAAACTGGACCTTTATCTTACACGTTACACAAAAGTCAACTCAAAATGGATTAAAGACTTAAATGTAAGACCTGAAACTAAAACTCCTAGAAGAAAACACAAGGGAAAAGCTTATGACATTTGTCTTGGCAATGATTTAATGAGTATGACACAAAAAGAACAGGCAACAAAAACAAACAAGTGGGACTTTTCAATTTTAGCATTTAAATTTGAAAATACTGTATTTGTCCCTTAGTCCCAGGTAACTGCTGAGGTGAATCCTTTTGCAGTGATTATGGTTATTTGGATCAGACTGATTTTTCCTGGATCTTGAAGATGTAGTTTGTATATAAACCTCTCACATTCTACATGTAAATGAAATATTGGTAGACTTCATTTCCATTGTCTGTCCACAGAGTCAACTGTAGACTGTTCTTGCAATATGCTTTGACTCTTGCTGCATGAATGAGTGGTTTCACGATGAAAGTTGTTTTCCACTCTGTGCTCTGATGTCTATGGCTGTGTAATTGTCAGCATGAGCTATCTTCTACTTGCCACAGCCACACTTGGTTCACATTTGGATATTGGGCATTTTTGCATTGCAGTCATTGTAACAGTTTCCCAGGGGTGGTTGAAGATGTGCTCTGAAGCCTAGATTGTCGTGTGCCCATGACCTGCTCTGTCAGAGCTAATGACACTTGCTCTGTCAGGGCGGTGCTAGGCAACGGTGAGATAGCACCCGCCCCTGCCCATCAAGGTAGGGGAGCACTGCTCCCTCCCAGAGGCTTCACATCCTTCTGGCTCTCCAGTCTGGAGCTTTGTCTTCAACTCCTGGCTCATAAACCCAACCTGGTTGGCTCTTCTGCCTGGAGGTCTGATAGAATCTCAAAGTTCATGTGCCCCAAGCAGAGCTACTGACCGTCCACCCAAACCTCATTAGCTCACAGGCATCCTTGTCCCAACAGCTAACAACTGCATTCTTTCAGTTGCTCAGAATGAAAGACTTGGAGTTCTCCTTGACACTTTTCTCTTACAATTCACATCCAAATCTATCAGCTCTGCTTTTGCTTTATTCCCCAGAATCCAACCATTTCTCATCCCTCCACCACTAACCCCTGGTGCAGGTCACATCACTGCCCCCTCCTCCACCGAGTGACCCAAGAGCCTCCTGGCTGTTTCCCTGTTTGAGCCCGTGTCCTCTACACCACAGCCAGAGTGTTCCTTGGTAAAATACAATCAGATCACATCACTCCTCTGCCTAAACATGCAAACGCTCCCCTTTACTTTCTAGTAAGAGTCACTCTTTACCATGGTGCCTATGGCTTGTGTCCTGTCTGGCCTCATTTCCTCTCTCTACCCCGCCCCTCCACTCCAGTTCCCCTGGGCTCCTGACCAATCTAAGGATTAAGTAGTTTTGATGGAAGCTACCAGGAACCACTAATGTGGACATTAATAGCATGTACTGCTGGCCGAAGTAGTTGATGCAGAGAAAGGCATATGCTTAACATCCTCACATTTGAGGCTCAAGTTGTAAATTTTGCTGGAATCATTCAGACTTCCTAGAAATTCCATTTTTCTTCTCCTCTGTACCATCTCTCTCTCTTTTTTATCAATCCTGACATTGTCTATTCAAATGATCATATTCTTTCAGACAGATAAAATAAATTTGCTCAAGGCTACTTTTCTCTCATTGTCAAAATATTTCCCATAAAAGTCCTGGCCATGGGCTCGAACACTGGTGAAACTTCAAATAATCTGGGGGTGGGGTAAAGGGGTTAAAGTCGGGATAAAGAGAGCTAAAAGAACAGGTGTGCTAACATGCTTGGACTATTTTGTTTTACTATCAAGAAAGTGTAATCCAAACCTTTCAGATTCAGATTTAGCAAATATTTCACTTATTTCTCTGTCACATGGACTAAGTTATTTGTCTTCATTTTATGCAAGAGAAATGCTGTAGCCTGGAGAGGCTTTACCAGGTCACAGAGAAAATAGCAGTAGAATTGACACACAAACTTGAGTCCTATGGCTTCAGGAATGACACTCATACCTCTGCACTACCAATTTATTCAGCTCTTGTTTTTTCTTTTCCTGAAGACCTGTCCAGAATTAACTTAAAGACACTGTCCATTTTAGATCTGCTTTTATCATGATTATTTTAAATATTTATTTATTTATTTGAGAGAGAGAGACAGCATGCATGAGTGTGTGTGTGGGGGGGTGGGGTGGAGGGAGATGGCCAGAGGGAGAGGGAGAGAAACAGACTCCCCGCTGAGCAGAGAGCCCAGTGCCTGGTGGGGCTCAATCTCATGACCCCTAAGATCATGACCTAAACTGAAATCCAGAGTTGGATGCTTAACTGACTGATCCAGGTGCCCCTGGATCTGCTTTTATTTATTTATTTTATTTTTAAAAGATGTTATTTATTTATTTGATGCAGAGAGAGGGAACCCAAGCAGGGGGAGTGGGAGAGGGAGAAGCAGGCTTCCCGCTGAGCAGGGAGCCCGATGATGCTGGGCTCAATCCCAGGACCCTGAGATCATGACCTGAGGCTAAGGCAGGTGCTTAATGACTAAGCCACCCATGTGCCCCCTGGATCTGCTTTTAAAACACAAACATGAATGAATTTGATTTCTGAAATGGAGAAGTCCCCTGAAATATGATAAAATATAGGGCTCTGTAAGGATGTTAACTTCCATTTATTATATGCCAAGTGTGCAAATAAATTAATCTCAGTTACAACACTAACACTGTGACTCAACCCTCTTTAATTATTCTACTTAGAGGTGTTTAAGGTCAAGCAAAATTTATTATCCTGTGTCAGAGAATGTTAAAATATCTCCCTCAACTACTCAATAAATATTTTTATCTCAAGGGTTTCCAGTTAATAGTGGAATAACTACTATCAGAAAAACTCTCCCATGGATAATTATACCCACTGGAAAAAATGTAAAAGTCAACAGTCTGATGGCCCTGGAGAATGACCCAAAGCAGGAAGAAACTGGAGGTGAGAAAAACAGAACACTACTGGGTAAGTTTCCTGCTCTTCTAGTTTTTTGCCTTAGGGCAGGCTCCAAGAGCTAGCTAACACTCAGGTAGGAACCTGCAGTCATAGTCTCACTGATGGAAGAACCAGAAAACAGAATTCAGGGTGATCATAGAAGCCGGAGCGAGGAAGACAATCCCAGAAAGGAGAGAGCTGCAAGACAACAGCTACCGATAATTTCTGGGTGGAACTCTGCCCAAATCTCTGGCTGACTCCTGAACTGGGAAGGTATGGGGAAGACTAAGAAATCTAGCTAAGGATAAAAAACTGAGCAGGAATGTGAAGTTCTCATTCAGTCACCTTAATTTCCTGCTAAAAGAAAAAAAAAAACAAACCACAATACTCTTTAGAGACACAGATTACAGAGACTCTACAACTTAACATTCAATGACCAATATACAATCCAAATTTATCAGACACTTGAAGAAAAGGAAAATGTGACTAGTTCTCAAGAGAAAAGTCAGTCAATCAATGGAAATTAATACTTAGATGATCCAGATGTCAGAATTAGCAAATAAGTTACTGTGACAATGCTCAGAAATATACGGAAAAACATGTTTCTAATGAATGAAGAAATAAGAAATAGCAAAGAAATGGAAATTATAACAGGGAATCAAATGAAAATTCTAGAACTGGAAAGCATAGTACCTTCAATAAAAAAATTCACTGGATAGGCTTACACCACATTGGAGATAACAGAAGAAAAAGTCAGTGAATTTGAAGATGGACCAGAGAAATGATCCAATCTGAAAAAGAGACTTAAAAATGTTAGACAATAATGAACAGCACCAGTGGCTTGTGAGACAATATCAGATGAGGAGAGAGCAAATGAGGCAGAAACAAATCTTAAGAAATAACAGCCAAACATTTCACAAATTTGGTAGAAGACATAAATGTACAAATCAAGGAGATCAGTGATCCCCAGGCGAGAAGTATAACAGTATCTTTGAATTGCTGAGGGTAGGGGAAGCTGTCAACTCAGAATTCCATATCAGCAAAAATGTCTTTCAAGAATAAAAGTGATAAAATTTTGAAAGAAAAAAAGAATAAAAATGATATAAAGACATCTTCGGAAAAATAAAAACTAAGATAATTAGTGACAAGCAGATCATTACTGCAAGAAATACTAAGTTCCTCAGCTTGAGGTGAAATAACAGATGAAAACTCTGATCTTCAAGGAGGAATGCCAAGCACCAGAAGTGGTAAAAATGTGGGCACACACAACATGCTACTTAAAAAAAAAAACAACTTCTTTAAAATAAAAGCAAAATTTATAACATTATATTATGGGGTTTATAGTGTATGTAGATGAATGTATGCAGCAGCCCTATTATGAAAGATGAGAAAGAGAAGAATGAGGCTGTATAATTTCAAGGTTCTTACATTTTACATGAAGTGGTATAATATTACTCTTGGTAGACTGTGAAAAGTTAAGGATATATATGATAATCTCTAGAGCAACCACTATAAAATAATGCAAAGGAATAGTGCCAAACCAACAATAAATAAAAATGGGATTTAGTAAAAGGAATCAATTAACCCCAAAGAAGGAGTGGAATGGGTAATACAGTAGGTATATGTTTACCTTTTTAAAGAAACTGCCAAACTGTTTTCCAAAGTAGTTGTACCTATTGACTGATTTTTGAGAATGTGATTAGGTTAGATGTGTCCCTTTTTCACACAACACAGAATCTGGTTGGTTAATTTCTTTTTTTAGACCTTTTGCTCCATTCTAATGAATATGTCTTTTAATTTTCCAATGTTATGTGAGATCATAAAACAAACTGGGAAGTATTTACTCCTTTATTATTCTCTGGAAGAGTTTATATGAGATTGGTGTTATTTCTTCCTTAAAATTTTGGTAGAATTCAGTAGTGAAGCCACTTACTCCCATTTTCTTTTATGAGAAAGTTTTCTAATTATGAATTTAATTTCTTTTTTAGATCTAAAACTCTTCAGATATTCTGTTTCTTCTTGGTTAAATTTGCTAAGTTCATTTTTCTAGGGCATTAAACTAGGCATCTAGTTTATTGTCATAATATTGCTCAAAATATGGTCCTAAGACTTTTTTTTAATGTCTATATGATCTGTAATGAGTTCTTTCCCCATTTTCACACTGGTAACTTGTGCCTTCTCTCTTTTTTACCCCGTTGATCATTCTTGCTAGCGGTTATCAATTTTAGACTTTAAGAAATTAATTATTAGACTTTTCAAAGGAACAACTTTTTTTTGGTTGATCTTCTTTATCATATGTTTGTTTTACATTTAATTAGTTTCTTCTCTCATATTTAGTGTTCCCTGCCTTCTATTTAACTTGTTTTTCTTCTAACTTCTTTAGATATATGCACATATCTTAGATGTACTGTGGTGGTCCAAGGAGGATGGGTTCCATTGTTTCTGACGGAACACATGTAGAATACTATGTCTGGCACTTGGCAACATTCTTTCAGAGGAACCCTCACAAAGATGAGCATATCTGTAGAAAGTAACTAGGGCAATGATATGTCTATAAATATCAGGAACAGTTATAAGTTACTATTGATGGTTATCCTGGCAAAGGCAAGAGGAGGAAGGGGAGATGAGAAAGATTTTCAGGCTTCTGAAAGGCTGTCACTTAAGAAAAATAAACTTTATTTGAATTACTTTAAGGCATGAGCAAGAATGAAAAGCTACAGGAAGGCTGATTTTGGCCCAGCGTAAGAATGAAGGCTTTCTTAAAGCAGTCAAATTTTCCAAAATTAAAACTAATGTGTTTAATCAGGGAAGAGGGGAGTGATATCTGACAGGAGTAATAATGAAGAGGTTCTTGCCTGTGGTTAATGATTAAACCAGGATGGCTTTAGACATTTGTGATATTATTCTTCTAAGCCGAAGACTAGCCTTAGTTCCCTGCACATACTACCATTGCATGCTTGTCCCATGAGTATTGTTAAAAAGAAAACCACAGGCCCAAAATGGAGTCACTTATGTTAAGGGCCCCACATAAGCAAAGGAGACTTAACATCTGACCCATCTGCAATTTCAGCTCCTCCCTCCCCCAGGAATGTAACCTTTAACCTTTAAATCAACATGAATTTCCTGGTCAGCACTAGGAAATTTACTGATTGACCCTTTCCGTTCCCCTGGGGAGGGTAACCTTGCCTAAAACAATGGATTTTTTTTACTAATAATTTCCTTTTTTCTGCTCCCTCTCTACCTTTAAAAACCTTTCCTTTTCTGCAGCTTGACGGAGCTCCTTTCTATTTGCTGGATGGGATGCTGCCCAATTCATAATGGTTTTATAAAGCCAGTTTGATCTTTTAAATTACGCAGCAATGTCCGCAATAGCCAAACCGTGGAAAGAGCCGAGATGCCCTTCAACAGATGAAGGGATAAAGATGTGGTCCATATATACAATGGAATATTACTCAGCCATCAGAAAGGATGAATACCCAACTTTTACATCAACATGGATGGGACTGGAGGAGATTTTGCTAAGTGAAATAAGTCAAGCAGAGAAAGTCAATTATCATATGGTTTCACTTATTTGTGGAACATAAGGAATAGCATGGAGGACATTATGAGAAGGAAGGGAAAAATGAAGGGGGGGAAATTGGAGGGAGAGATGAACCATGAGAGACTATGGACTCTGAGAAACAAACAGGGTTTTATGGGGATTGGTTAGCCTGGTGATGGGTATTAAGGAGGGCACGTACTGCATGGAGCACTGGGTGTTATACGAAAACAATGAATCATGGAACACTACATCAAAAACTAATGATGTATCGTATGGTGACTAACATAACATAATAAAATAAAAAAAAATTACTCAGTTGAGTTTTTGTTATCTAACAGTGTAAAAAAATATAAATAGCATCACTGAACAGAAGAGGGGACCCCTGGGCTGACTCTCACAGCCAGAGCATTTCCAGCAGAGCCCAGGGTGTACCCTATCCTCTTAGAAGGAAAGGGAGGCAAGGGTAGAGCAAGCCAAGGTAGCCCCGAGGACAGGTTTTTTTTTCTTTTATCAGTTTCTGTTCTCCTCCCATCCTGCCGTGTCCCATTTCCAGCCAGGACTCTAGGACACCTCATTAAAAAACAAAAACTCCTGCATATAAAATCGTGATTGGAGATGAATCCTTTACAAAAGGATTCATCACAAGATTCCTTTCTTTTTTTTTTTTTTAAATTTTTTATTGCTATGTTAATCCCCATACATTACATCATTAGTTTTAGATATAGTGTTCCATGATTCATTGTTTGTGCATAACACCCAGTGCTCCATGCAGAACGTGCCCTCCTCCATAACCCATCCTCCCACCCCCCTCCCCTCTAGAACCCTCAGTTTGTTTTTCAGAGTCCATCGTCTCTCATGGTTCTTCTCCCCCTCCGATTTCCCCCCCTTCATTCTTCCCCTCCTGCTACATTCTTCTTCTTCTTTTTTTCTTTCTTAACATATATTGCATTATTTGTTTCAGAGGTACAGATCTGAGATTCAACAGTCTTGCACAATTCACAGCACTTACCAGAGCACATACCCTCCCCAGTGTCCATCACCCAGTCACCCCATCCCTCCCACCCCACCCCCCACTCCAGCAACCCTCAGTTTGTTTCCTGAGATTAAGAATTCCTCATATCAGTGAGGTCATATGATACATGTCTTTCTCTGTTTGACTTATTTTGCTCAGCATAATACCCTCCAGTTCCATCCACATCGTTGCAAATGGCAAGATCTCATTCCTTTTGATGGCTGCATAATATTCCATTGTATATATATACCACTTCTTCTTTATCCATTCATCTGTCGATGGACATCTTGGCTCTTTCCACAGTTTGGCTATTGTGGACATTGCTGCTATAAACATCGGGGTGCACGTACCCTTTCGGATCCCTACTTTTGTAATAAGATTCCTTTCAATGGTAGGCAACCCACTTCCACCTCCAGTGCATTTACACAGTTTAGCTTTTCTTTCTTTTCTCTTATTATGAAACAAATAGGTTTTCATTGAAAACAATTTTAAACAGTATCTAAAGTAAATAGTGGAAGACTGCCCACCACACTCCCTGTATAAAACACCATCAATAATTTGACATATATCTTTCTACAACCATATTCTGTACACACACATGTACATACATGTCAAGATTCAGCTTTTCCAAAATTTAACCTTTATATACAAAGTTTATATACAAATCCATATGTAATAACTTTATTATTATTATTATTTATTATGTGATCCTTAACATTAATCCAAGCAAAAATGGAAATTCTGAGCATTGAATGCTTCTTAAATGGCAGGCATTATGCCAGGAACTTTACATCATTTATCTTGTTTAATTCTCGTAACAACCCAGACAGTAGATTTTATCATCCCCATTTTAAAACTGAGAAAGTGGAGGTGAAAAAAGATAAAGTGATTTTCCTAGTAAGTTCTTGAGTCCAGATTTGAACCCAGGACTGTCTTAATTAAATTCTCATTTATAGGGGCGCCTGGGTGGCTCAGTCGGTTAAGCGTCTGCCTTCGGCTCAGGTCATGATCCCAGGGTCCTGAGATCGAGCTCCGCATCGGGCTCCCTGCTCGGCGGGAAGCCTGCTTCTCCTCTTCCGCTCCCCCTGCTTGTGTTCCCTCTCTCGCTGTCTCTCTCTCTGTCAAATAAATAAAATCTTTAAAAAAAAAAAAAAATCTCATTTATATACTGTTCAGACTCCCCATCTCTTAAAGACTGCAAGAAGCAGGGGCGCCTGGGTGGTTCAGTCGTTAAACGTCTGCCTTCGGCTCAGGTCATGATCCCAGGGTCCTGGGATCGAGCCCCGTGTCGGGCTCCCTGCTCTGCGGGAAGCCTGCTTCCCCCCTCCCACTCCCCCGCTTGTGTTCCCTCTCTCGCTATCTCTCTCTCTGTCAAATAAATAAATAAAATCTTTAAAAAAAAAATAAAAAAAGACTGCAAGAAGCATTGTTCCATTATTGTGCCCTCACAACCAATCTGCTGATGAAGAAATTTGGTCCCCCAAACAGAGAGAACTTTGAGTTATATAAACTAGACATAATCTAAACAGTCTCAACAAATGACAGCTCCTTAATGTTTTATGAGATAGATCCTATAACTCTTTTCTAATGCACGTGACCACGACTTGTGAAATAGAACCTTTCAATCTTTCAAATTCTAACCTGCTAACCTGTGAGGACACAATTTTCTCTCCTCCTCAGTATCAAAGCTCCCCAGCCCAGTCTCAGGTCACCAGTCTTCCAAACTGCTGACAAGGCAGTTCTCAAATGGGACATGGGCTCTTAGTTTGTAACTGTATAGAAAGAGAGAACCTGGATTTCCCCCCCAGTTTTTATTTTGAAAATTGCAAACCTTAAAGTATTTCGCTTCACCTAGATTCACTAACTGTTTACACTTGCCACATTTGCTTTATCTAGTTGGGTTTTTTTTTTAACTGAGATGTAACTGACTCATAACATCAAGTTCAATTTAAAGTACATAGCATGTTGATTTGATACATTTATATATTATAATATGATTACCACCCTTTAGCAGCACCTGTAATCAGGCACATAATTATTTCTTTTTTTGTGGTGAGAACAATTAGTTAACAATTGAACAATTGTTAGACTAAATTAGAACAATTTAGTCTCAGCAACTTTTAAGTTTATAATATAGTATTGTTGACTACAATCACTCTGCTGTGCATGACATCTCCAGAACTTATTTAGCTACTAGTTGCAAGTTTGTACACTTTTTAAAATTTTTTAAATTTTAAAAAATTTTAAAAATATTTTATTTATTTATTTGAAAGAGAGAGAATATGAGCAGGGGGAGGGGGCAGAGGGAGAGGGAGAAGCAGACTCCCTGCTGAGCAGGGAGCCCGAAGACGCTTGTGGACGGCCTTGTGGAGGGGCTCGATCCCCTGGGATCCTGACCCAAGCCAAAGGCAGATGCTTAACCACTGAGCCACCCAGGTACCTTGCAAGTCTGTATCTTTAAACAACACCTCTCTAGGTCTTTCTCTTTCTCCATACATACATTTTCCTCCCACACATGTTTTATGTCACACAATTCATTTTGTGTTAAACCATTTAAAAGTAAGTTGTCGCCATGGTGACACTTCACCTTTCAAAGCATCAGCATGCATCTCCTAAGAAAGACATTCTCCTACATGGTCACAATACCATTATCAAATATTAGAAAATTAACATTAGCTCAATAATATCACCTAGCCTAAGCTCACATTAAGGCTCCCGATTTTCCCCAAAAGAAGTTTTTATAACTGGTTCCTGTCTCCATTGTATCTCAGTGCCCAGGGCAATACCTTAACAACAGTTTGATGAATGAATGAACCTAACACTTGGGGTCAGGTGGGGTATCAGGTATTAGGTATCAGGAAAAGGCCACAATGTTTACACCCTGTTACATCTCTTTAGTTTCTTCTAACTCAGAAAAGTAGGCCTACTTTTGTTTGGAACACCTACTTTTGTGTAACTGGCCTCACAATATTCTAAACTTTTTCTTCATTCCACTTATCACAAACACTAGTACCTGGCTACCTCCAGGATTGTGATAGATGCCATGGCTGTCCTGTTTGTTGCTATACTCTTAGTTCTAGCACAGTGACCGGAGAACAGAAAATGCTCAATATTTGTTGAATAAATGAGTGAACTGAACTAAGTAGAATTTTTAGATTAATTTAGGGAAGAGATAATGTTTTACTTTATGATACTTAAGAAGAAGTTTTCTAATTTTCAAGTTTTGTTTCAGTAGAATTTTAAAAGCTTCCTCATATAGCTCCATCACATTTTTTTTCAAGATACAAAGGTATCTTTTAATTTTGGTTAGACATATGTGTGACATTTTTTCTTGCATTATTCTTGCTAATATATTAAAAAACTGTTGATTTAAAAAGAAAGATTTATCCATTTTCAGAAACAGAGACAGAGAGACAGAGAGCACAGGGGAGAGGGGCAGAGGGAGAGGGAGAGAGAATCCTAAGCAGACTCCGGGCTGAGCCTGATGTGGGACTCGATCCCACGACCCCAAGATCACCACTGGAGCCAAAACCAAGAGTTGGAGGCTCAGCAGACTGTGCCACTCAGGCATCCCCCCAAAAACTGTTGATTTTTAAATATATTACTAATTTTGCCTTTTATGTTGGAAATATAATTCTGTGCACCAATTTTATGACCAATTACATTACTGAATCTGTTTGTATCTGATAGTTGATTCTCTTTGGTTTTCCAGGAATAAATAATAATCTTCAAATTATAATACCTTTGCCTCCTCCTTTCCAATTTTTAGGACTTTGATTTTTTTTCTTATTTTACTGTAGGTGTTGGTATATCCAGAATAATAAAAAAAATTTTTGAGTCCTCACTATGTATTAGAAACTCAGTTAGCCCTTTATTATAATCTCACTTGATTCAAACAAACCTTTAGGTGGGCACTATTATCTCAGTTTAAAGAAACTGAGGCACAGAGCATTTAGGTTAACCTGCCCAAGGTCACATAGCCAAAGATGGTGAAGCTGGGATTCAAATCCAGCCATTCTAGCTCCAAAACCTATATCCCCATGATATAGGTTTGACTTTAGACCAAAATATAAAATCCATGCTTTCAACCAAAAATACTCTAACTAAACCTTTTCTATGGAATAAGCCCACTCATATTGCATACAGCACAGCTCAGAACTAGATTATGTCTCTCAGAAAGGCAAAGTCTTCTCCATGATTTAGGGGTTACTTTGCTCATGGCTGTGCCTCTCTGTTTGAGGCATTTTGTGCCCCATCTGAGGCAGCAGGAAGTGAGGAACACTCACCCCAGCCCACCGCTAACCACAGTAAAATCCTAGGCCACTAACCACTCTGCTCCAGCTATTCCAGACATGCTGGGAGTCTACCCTGCTCTCCCAGAAAGCCCCCTTATGTGAGCAATGAAACTGTTCATAATCTGTTGGTGTGTATGTGCTGTCATCAGATTCAACATCTACCCCAGGTTTTGGGACACTGAACAGGGAGCTGATCCTGCCCTCCATCAGGCAACCATAAAACCATATGCAAGCTATATGCTAACACTGGACTATATAAAAAAGTGGAGATGTTGTCGCCAGAAGGTATCAGTTGAAACGTATGCCTCCTGGGTACCAGATCATTCTTCATTCTCACATTAGTACAGATATCTAGGCCTGGACTCTGTAATGATATGTTGGGACACAGGACACTGCACACACCTAGCGGTTGGTTGAGGTGGCAGGTGCATGTGGCCCCAATACACATGCCAGGGAGGCAGGGTCTGAGACATGGCCCTGGAAGGACTATTGATACCAGCTCTGGAGGCATGACCAGGAAGGCTTGGCTCTGCCCCTGAGTGAGCTTTGTCAACTCATTTCCCTCCTGAGCCTTTCTTTTTGTTTTGAGGAGAAAAGACAATCATAGAATGGAAACACTTCAGGATGTAGTTTAAACACTAATGGATATCTTGATTCCAAAGGTGTGCCCAGATTTCACACTACACTGGACCCAGGCTCCTCCCTTTCTTGTCTCTCCCAGAGTCAGGTCCAGACCGTCAGGGGCATTGGGAGGCTCTGTGGGGGTGAAACTCGCCTCCTATGATGCTCCCCCACCAAGATGGGCCTTGGCTGTTGAAAACTTTGGGTTTAAAAAAGTCCTACTTCAACAAAGACTCCTTGTGAAGGATCCCTGCATAACTATTTCCAAATCATTATTGTCCAGTTATCCTACTTAAGTTCTTTCTGATTAAGCCCATCAGTTTCACAAAAGCCTATTTTCCAGAAGACAGATCTGAAAGCCATCAACTGATGGACATATAAGTGCTTAGGTTTGGATTTCTAGGCTAGGTTGTCAGACATTATTTTCTCCTCAATGTTTCTGCATTTTCGCAGCATTCTGGCAAGTGCTGTCATGTACTATCCAATGCAAGGGAGACTGCTGGCTAAGTCAGAGTTCAGAAAAGATTATCTCAATCTTAACATCAGCGTCGCTTGAGTCTCTGAGGCAGGGCAGAGCCTTGTAAGCAGCTGGGCTGTCGTCTTTCTCAGCGACCCAGTAAGTCTGGACAGTGTCTTTTAGATTTTTTTCAGCCATCTGCCCTCAGGCCACTTATCCTAATGCTTCTGGGGACTCAATGAACCATACATTCCCATCAATGTTTACTGAGTGTCCTGCTTTGACCAGAACTCTGCTCAGAGAAGAGAATTCTCTGCAGAGATTACTGAAGAAATTTTAAGAGACAGTGCTCATGCTCAAGAAGGAAGAAAATAAAACTAACATTTCCTGAAAGGTTATGATGAGTCAGGAATTTTCATAGATGTTATTTCACTTACTGCAAAGACAGGGTGAAACAGGAATCCCCACTGTTTTATAAATAAGGAACTGAGTGAGGCTCAGAGCAGTTGTGATTTGGAGTAAGTGAGAGGGTATGGATGTGAAGTCTAGCTATATCCAGAGCAAACTACTTTCCACTGAGAAACCAAGGTGAATGCGGGCAAGAGTAAACAAGCAAATGCAGGGGAGTTGGCGGCATTCCCACGTATAGACACGAAGGGAGACGTGTGGGCTGGAAGATATTCCCAAGAACAAGAGACACTGGTGCTGGACCTTACATGCGATTGGGACTTAGTAGAGGCAGAAAATGGGGCAAGGCATTCATTCGGGCAGAATCAGGAGTGGGAGAAGCTCTGGATTGTTTGGAAGACTGTGAGGGGCCCTGGACCCCTGGAGAAGAAAGGTTTGTTTGGAGAACTTTGGAAGGATGAAGACAGAGAAGGTTGCTAGAAGTACAAATAGCTCCAAACCCTTAAGGAATTAGCCCTTTTGATGATAAATACTTTTGGCTCCAGATTTCAATAGGGGCTTTGGAGTCACACAACTGGGTCCGAAGAGAAAAGAGTCAGTAGAACAAGTAAGGTAACATACACACCTGAACTACAACCATGTGCCTAATACTCCTGTTACGATCTAGGGGAGATGGGACAGTCCACCTAACGAAACTACCGATGCATGACACACAATGAGGCCATGATGCAAATCACGTCAACCGAGCTGGAAATAGAAAGAACAGGGAATGGCAATCTTGCCACTGTCCGCGATACACATCATAACTGACCACAACCCTCCGCCTGAGAAGTTGTCTAGGCCTAGTAGGAATGTTACAGCTGATGATCTATGCTCACCGTGGGGGCAAATGAATAACCTAGAAAGGAGCTAAGGAAGATAGATACGGGCTAGCATGGCCAGGGGAAGGTAGGTTTGGAGAGAGAGAGAATGGGGAAGGAACTCAAAGCGCATGAGTGCAGACACACAAATAGGACAAGCATGCCGGCACTGTAGAGCCTATTTTAGACAGAGCAGCAGATGTATGTAAGGGATCAGAGGAAGTGCACCGTTGTGGGACGGTCCACTCCCACAGGGGAAAGCCGTGGAAGCCAGGTGGAAGTGCCTCTCCATCTCGTTCACCCCCTGGCCACAGAGAACTGGTAACATCTGTGCCGGTGCACCACCCAGGGAAAGAGACGATATACACATTGTTACACACACACAATCCAGATACATATACACAGAATACAGATCTCAAAGAAGGCCTGGACCCGTGAGCCTGGTCACTCATTTGAACGTACTCCGGATGGCTCTGCCCTTCCTACGTTGTAGTATCCAGAGCTGCAATGGCTCAGCAATGGCCTAACCAATCACTCCAAGGTTAGATTTCAAATGGCTCAGCCTCAGGCTGGGAAAAGTGTCCTAAGTTGTTTGTTCCCTCCATCCTATGGCTGACTTCTTCAGTTGTCAACTAAAGCCCCTCGGCAGCTTTTTCCTCTGGAGCCATGTCTCCCATATCCTGCCCTGTGCAGTGAAGCTTAAAATTTTAGCTCATGTTTAGATCTATGATGCACTTTGAGCTAATTTTTGAATATGGTATGAGGTAGGGGCCCAACTATATTGTTTTGCGTGTGGATGTCCAGTTGTCTCCGCACTAATTGTTGAAAGACTCTTCTTTCATCCAGGGAGTAGTCCTAGCACACTCGTCGAAAATTAATTGAGCCTGGATGTATAAGATCTCTGTCTGGACTGTCAAGTTGGTTTCACTGACCTATATGTGTATCTTATGCCAGCACTGTACTGCCTTGATTCCTGCAGCTTTGTAGTATTTTTTTTTTTTTTTTTTTTTTTTGAAATTGGGAACTATGAGTTCTCTGACTTTGTTCTTTTTCAGGGTTGTTTGGCTATTTCTGGTTCCCCTGCAATTCCGTATCAATTAATTTCAAGAGCATCTTTCAATTTCTGCAAAAAAGGCAGTTGGGATTTTGATAGGGATGGCTTTGAATCTGTTGATCAATGGGATGTCTTTCCATTTAGATAGGTCTTCTTTAATTTATTTCAGTTATGTTTTGTAGTTTTCAGTGTATAAGTCTTGCACTGTTTTTGTTAAATTTATTCCTAAAAGTTTTCTTTTTGATGCTATTATAAATGGAACTGATTTCTTAATTTCGACTTCAAATTGTGCAATGCTAGAGGATAGAAATAGAACTCCTTTTTGGGTGCAATCTTGTGTCCTGGAATTCATTTTTTAGCTTTAATTGTGTGTGTGTGAGTATTCTTTCAAATTTCTATATAGAAGATGATGTCATCTGTGAATAGAGACAGTTGTACTTCCTCCTTTCCAATGTAGGTGCCTTCTATATCTTTTTATTGCCCACTTGCTCTAGCTAGAACCTCCAGGACAATGCTGAATGGAGTGGTAAATGCGAACATCCTTACCTTGTTCCTGATCTTAGGGGGAAAGCTTTCAGTCTTTCACCATTAAGTAGGATGTTAGCTGTGGCTTTTTCTCTTCTTTTTTTTGAAGATTTTATTTATTTATTTGACAGTGAGAGAGAGAGACAGAGCACAACAGGGGAGCATCAGGCAGAGGGAGAGGGAGAAGCAGGCTTCCCACTGAGGGGGGAGCATGATGCAGAACTCGATCCCAGGACTCTGAGTTCGTGACCTGAGCCGAAGGCAGACACTTAACCCACTGAGCCATGCAGGTGCCGCAGCTGTGGTTTTTTCATTTGTCCCCTGGGATATCTTCTGGGACTCCCCAGACTGGTGAGATTCCTCCTTCCTCAATGTCTATAGTACCCGGCACTTCTGTCTACAGAAATATGAACATCATCCTCTGCAATCATTCCTGGTAATGTATGTTTCACTGCCCTTTTTACTGGTCTGGGTTCTCTACTAGGGTAAACTTTCTTGTTCCAACTGTATCTCACTACCTGGCGCAAGGCCTAACACACACTGGGTACCCATACACCTGTGCAAATGTCTGACTCAGACCATTCCAGCTATCAGACATGGGTCCCAGGGGGTCTCCTTTAGCAGGCGTCCTTTAGGTCTGTGGCTTCATGTGAGGTTCTGAGGGGAAGGCCTGGCTCCAGCCCTTTGTTCTGGCTACACAGGGCTGTCACTTGTGGTCTCTGCTTTTCTCTGGGCATCCTTAAACACTATGTTCAGAAGTAGAAGTGAGACTAACCAGGTCCTCAAGAATGAGCCATCCGCCCAAGGAAAGTGAGGAACTCAGGCCATGGCCAAGGATGACAACATCTGGAGCATCTGGGAGGTGTGGAGTGAGGGGGCCTGAGGCAATAGGTCCTCACTAACTCTGGAACATGGCGTGTGGCAAGTCCTAGAGAACTGTCAGAGCCCCAGTCTGATGCCCGCATGTGTCAGTGTCTGTGCTAAGACAATTGCACCCTGGCTTGGTCAGGATGCTGCCAGCCCCACGACTGTGGCCAGCTGTGAACACTGGCCCTTCGTGGGGGAGCCGTTTCCACTAATCGGGGTACACAATGGTTTGCATGGTCAGGCAGTGCTTGTTTTCAGTCCTGGCCAGACTGGCAGTCCCCCTCAGACCCTTGGCCCAGTGGCACAGGACAACCACACTGGTCCCTTATTTACCTCCTCCCATGCTGTCTACACCCCAAAACGCAGGTACTGGGCTTCTGCCCTTGGCCTTCTCCTGTTCTCTCTCTTCCTCCCCTTTACCCTTTCACTCATGTTTATGGTTTCAAAAATGTCCCCTGATCCATGAGTAGCTTCATACATGCCCTCCTTTTCCTGAGCACTCTGTTGCTCTGACATTTTCTGGGCAGGCCCTGTGTCCCTCTGGTTGAAAATGCTGTCAGCTCACCTTTTAGGGGCCTCCTTTACCATCCTGTCTTTTCTTTCCTTTTTTTGAATAGGCTTCATGCCCAGTGTGGAGCCAATGTGGAGCTTGAACTCACAACCCTGAGATCAAGACCTGACCTGAGATCAAGAGTCGGACGTTTAACTGACTGAGCCACTCAGGTGCCCCTTTACCATCCCTTTCTGATGCTTCAACCACTACTGACTCCCTGGATCTCCGGCTCCCTAATCTCTGGATGCAGAGACCTGTGCATGGCAGTCCTTGCATGAGTGCTCTGGTGACTCCACCTTCCAGGTCTCTCGATAGTCAATGCAGGAGGTAGAACAGTGAATGGCCCCAGCTGTTGTTATCATTACTTATTATTACTACAAACACTGCTGGACCTCTGGGAGCAGGGGTCTCTGCTTGTTGCTCTCTGGTCCCCATATCCCGTATCCTAGTCTTGTACAAAGTAAGGGTGCCCAAAATATGGTCGGTGAATGCAGGAATTAGAGGCCATCCTTGTTTATTCATTAAAACAGTTCCCATAGGTGACTATTTACAGAACTATAGAGCTGAGGTGCTCATTCTATGACCTTAAAAGTGTAAACCACAATGTTGAAAACCTCGTACAGGAGGTAGACCAATAGCTCATTCAGACTGTACATTCTGTTTATGAAGGTTGATTTTACAAGGAGCAGTTAGCTTTCTTCCCCACAGTTTTTTTTTTTTTTTTCCCTTTTAAATAGACTATTTTTAAGAGCAGTTTTAGGTTCACAGCAACAGCGAAACTCAGCAGAAAGTACAGTGAGTTCCTATACACCCCTTGCCCCAGCTTCCTCTATCGACCTTCTGTACCAGAGTGGTGTGTTTGTTACCCACAGCCTTTTAAGTGCCTGAACCCAGGGATAAGAAGAAATGAAGTTGGATGGATTTAGAAGTGTAATTAGAGCTTTATAGAAGGAATAGCTCCCAAATGGGTCTTTTAAAAAATTATCTTAAGCATTAAAATATTTTAATTCTGAAACATTCTAAACTCTGTAAGCTCCATGAGGGTAGGGCAACATGTGTACCTTGTTCACTGCTGGATTCTAAGCATCCAGAACAAAGCCTGGCAGCTAGTAGGTGCTCAGTAAATATTTTTTGAATAAATGCAAACTAAACATACAGAAAAGTACAGAAAATAAAATGGAAAAATCTTCTATGCACCCATCACAGAGATTAAACAAGTGCCAATTAACATTTTGCTATATTCTCTGCTGATCCCCCAAAATATTATGGGTGCATTTGAGGCCCCACCCTTCATGTGAACTCCTCATCTTCCTCTCCTGAGGTATATCTCTGTACTTAAAATTATCCTGTATTCTCATGCATTTTTCTATAATCTGATTAAATATGTATATATCCAAAGGGATTGTTATATTACTAACACTAAATATATACATATCCAAAGGTAAACTATTATGGATCTTATTATTTGTGTTTTACACACTTACATAAATACTATCATACTGCATGTATCCTTCTGAAGCCTGCTTCTTCTGTGTTCCTTGGTTATAACCAAGCCTTGAAGCACCAGTCAACACAAAGCTGTCCCCTCATGCATATATTGATGAGTTTATCTAGGATACACAGAAAAGTATCTTCAACTTCACTAGATATTGACAAACCACTATCCAAAGTACCTGTATAAATTTACACTCCCACCAGCAACTTATGAGAATTCCTGACACTGTACATCCTCACCAATATTTGGCATTCACACTTAAAGTGTCTGTCAATTTTATGTTGCTTCTTTTGACGATCAGTGAAGCTGAGCGTTTGTTCATATATTTATTGATTATTCAAGTTCCACTTCTAAGAATTGCTTATTTGTACCATACACCCATTGTATATTGAGTTGTCTGTCTTCCTCTTATCTATTTTTAGAAGTTCATTACACATTCTTTACACTAATCCTTTGTCACTTACAAGAGACTAAATATCTTTCTTATGCTATGACGTGGTCTACTTCCTAGTCTAAAAAGTCAAATTGTCTAGATGGTGCTTTGAAGCATAGTTTTATATTTTATTTTATTAGATTTATTAATTTATTTCCTTTATATTAGGGCTTCTTTTTTGGCTTTGACTTTCTCTAACCATTTTATTTTATTTTATTTAGTTTTTAAAAAATTTTATTTATTTATTTATTTATTGAAGATTTTAATTTATTTATTTGACAGAGAGGGAGAGAGAGAGCACAAGCAGGGGGAGTGGCAGGCAGAGGGAGAGGGAGAAGCAGGCTCCCCTGCCGAGCAGGGAGCCTGACGTGGGGCTCTATCCCAGGACCCCAGGATCATGACCTGAGCTAAAGGCAGACGCTTAACCGACTGAGCCACTCAGGGTCCCCTTTATTTAGTTTTTAAAAAAGATTTTATTTATGTATTTATTTTTGAGAGAGAGAGAAAGAGTACACATGTGTACAAGTATGGGAGAGGGGAAGAGGGAGAGGGAGAGAGAATCTCAAGCAGACTCCCTGCTGGGGTCCTACACCGAGATCATGACCCCAGCCAAAACCAAGAGCTGGATGCTGAACCAACTGAACCGCCCAAGCGCCCCTTTCTCTATTTTAAGGCATATCTCTTTCCTTCTAGGTTTGACTGCAGTTTCAGTTTGTCATTCAATTCTTTTTTTTTTTAAGATTTTATTTATTTATTTGAGAGAGAGACAGAGACAGCGAGAAGAGAGCATGAGCAGGGAGGAGAGGGAGAAGCAGGCTCGCACTGAGCAGGGAGCCCAATGTGGGACTCGGGGACTCCCAGGACCCGGGGATCATGACCTGAGCTGAAGGCAAGACGCTTAACCAACTGAGCCACCCAGGCGTCCCTTGTCATTCAATTCTAAATCTGAAAACCTAGATAAAATAAATTCTGAAAAAGTACATTAAGTGGTAAAAATGTACATAAAATGGTAAAATTGGCATAAAAGAAAATTTGAACCAACAAAGGTTTAAGAAATTAAAATGGTAGTATAAAAGAAAAAAACCTTCCTACCCCAAATCCCATTGATCAGATTTTATTTATTTATTTATTTATTTAATTTTATTTTATTATGTTATGTTAATCACCATACAATACATCATTAGTTTTTGATGTGGTGATTCACGATTCATTGTTTTCATTTATTTATTTTTTTTATAATTTTTTTTATTATGTTATACTAGTCACCATGTTCCATGATTCATTGTTTGCATATAACACCCAGTGCTCCATGCAATTTTAAAGTAGGATCTCTTACCAGCGTGGAGCCCAACATGGGGCTTGAACTCATGACCCTGAGATCAAGACCTGACCTGAGATCAAGAGTCAGACGCTTAATTGTATGAGCAACCCAGGCACCCCAGACCAGATTAAAGGCTATCAAGCTTCTAAAGAACAGTTCATTCATATCTTACACAAGTTGTTCTAGAAAACAGAAAAAGAACAAAAATTCCTCAACTTGATGGTAGTATAACTACGATTCAAAACCAAATAAGGGAACCCAACAACAACAACAAATAAGGGTCAGATCTCCTTTATGAAAGTAGATGCAAAAACCCTAAATAAAATATTAGCTAAACAAATACAACAGTACATTAAAAATAATGCATCATGGTTAAATAGGGGTTTATCCAGAAATGCAAGGATGGTTCCACACGAGATAATCTATTGGTAAAATTCACCAGATCACAGACAAAAAAGAGAAATAATTGAAAAGATATTTCAATCAATTCTGGAAAAGCATATTAAAATGTTTAATGCTGACTTACACAAAAACACTTTTAACAAAATTGAAATAAAAAAGAACTTATTTGGTTTACATTTTTATTTAAAAATTTAAAAAATATTTTATTATGGAAATTTCCAAATACATGTAGCTCTATAATGCAACATATGCATTCCTAAAAATCACTATGCTATGTAAAATCATACAACAAAAACCACTGGATTTTGGGAAAAGTAGGATTAGGGGGATAAAACTCAAAAATCTGGTTAGTAACGCATTAAAAAAATAGGAATTTATTAAAAGTGAAAAGAAATGAAAAAAGAGGAAAAGGTAGAATGTCAATAGCTAGTGTTGGGAAAACTGATTATATACAGAAAAATGAACCTGGATCCCTATCAACACATTATACAAAAGTGGGCTCCAGATGATTTAAAGACTTACCAATTAATGGTAAAAATGTAAAATTAAAAGCTCATAATACAGAAGAGATCATGCAGTGACTTTTTAAATAGTAGTACAAAGCACAAGTCATAAACAGCAATATTGATCAATTAAGACACTATGAATAGGATGACAGTTAAAGGACAGACTGAGAATATATCTGTAATATTTGTATCTAAAAAAAGATATTATTTAAAAACAAAAGGAACTCTTGAAAATCAATGAGAAAAAGGACAGAAATCCAATAGAAAAACTAACTGAAAAATGCAAATTAAACTTTTGATATCATTTTATTTCCATTAGACTTGATGGAAATTAGGGAGCTGGAACATGCCAGGTTTTGGTGACAGTGTGGGGATAGTGTTGGTGGAAAGTATATTGATGCAATCACCCTGGATTGATGACAAGTTACCTGGAAGCTCTTAATTAAAATAAATACAGGTATTCCCAATGTTCTGGCAATCTCTTCCTGGATAGATGTTACCCCAAATTTCCACACAGTTTATAAGGAAACACAATGCTATATATTTTTTTGTAGTACTAATTGTGGAAACAGTCAGTGAAGGCAATCTAGGTGTTTATCACTGGAATAATAGGTAAAATGCAGTAAATGCTCATAATAGACTACAGTGAGAATCAAAGGACTAAACATATACACAGCAACATAGGCAGATCTTAAAAATATGATAAGGGACTTCTTCTGGTAATAGCAGACCATAATTCAAACAATCCACTTATGGGGAGCCATTAGAAAAACTAGACAAAATATGAAACACATGTGCTTCAAGACATGCAAAGGTGATTAAGATATGAACAACAAGGTCAAGATCCAGAGAAAAACAGGCTCAAGCAAAGAAGCCAAGTGTTTATGGCTTCATTTCCCTGGGGAAGAGGGGTACTGATTCCTGATAAAACAGAGGAATCGCTGAGGGTCTAGAAAACCTCAAGGGGCTAGAGGGGAGGAAATGGATGCAAGGGCTACCAGAGGGGGTAAGGGGGTTGTCTATCCTTGTGTTGGAACTCTATAGGACTATATCCCAGGAGTCTGGATAGGTTAATAATAGATAGGTCCTTTGCAGGACTTGGCTGAGCTTTGAATAATTTGAAACTGGACCAAGGTAACTCTAATTGCTAGTGCCTAGACTTACTTGGCAGAAGCAAATAGAAATTTGCTTTTCAGAAAGATAATATCATCCTAAACCAAAAATTATTTCTATAAACAATTCTGCAAATACTCTGCTCATCACCAAATATAACCAGGCACATGTAGAGGAAAGGCAATATGAACAAAAGAAATAACTTCAACAGATACAGACCCACAGGCAATCCAGAGAATGGAATTATTAGATAGAGACCTTAAAATTAACATACTTAATAGGTTCAAGGAGGTAAAAGGCAAGAATGACCATTTCAGCAGGGAAGTTAAAACTATAAAAACAACAACAAAAACAAATGGAAACCCTAGAGCTAAAAAATTCAGTAACTGAAATCAAGAACTCAGTGAATGGGTTTAACGGAAAATTAGATACAGCTGAATAGAGAAGGTAGGCCAGATAAAAATACTCAGAATAAAGCAGAGACAAAAAGATGGAAAGCACAGAAGAGAAGGTAAAAGACTGCAAATCCACCAAGAAGGTCTACATGTAATTACAGCCTCAGGAGATGAGAGTGAGAGGGAGTGTGCTAGAAGCAATATTTAAAAAGAATGGCTTGAGAATTTTGAATTTTCCAAAATAGAAAACAGACATCAAGCCATAAATTTAAGAAGCTCTATAAAACCCTAAGCTGAGTAATAAACTAAAAAAAAAAAAAAAAAAAAAGAAAAAAAAATCTACATCTGGGCACATCAGCAACACTGCTGAAAACCATAGGCAAAGAGAATACCTTATAAGGAGCCTGGGGAGAAGACAGATTGACTTTAAAGGTGCAAAAAGTAAAACAGTTGATTTTTCAATAGAAACAATGGGAATTAGAACACAATGTAATGGTATCTTCAAAGTACCAATTTTATACCCCAAAATGAAGGGGTATAAACTAGGCATAGAGATTTAAAGTAGGCATGTTTATCATGGCAGAAAGAAAAGTATCCTAGATATGAAACTGGAGATTCAGGAAGAAATGAAAAGCAATGAAAATGTAAATATATGGGAAAATATAAATAAACATTGACTCTACAAAACAATAATGTCTTGTTGACTTAAAAATACATAGAAAAAATATACAGAAACTTAAAATATAAGTCAGTAGAGGAACAAATGTACTAAATGTTCCAAGGTCCTTACATTATTTTTTTTTTTTAAGATTTTATTTATTTATTTGACAGAGAGAGACACAGCAAGAGAGGGAACACAAGCAGAGGGAGAGGGAGAAGCAGGCTTCTTGCCGAGCAGGGAGCGATGCGGGGCTCGATCCCAGGACCCTGGGATCATGATCTGAGCCGAAGGCAGACGCTTAACGACTGAGCCACCCAGGAGCCCCTAAGGTCCTTACATTATTAAGAAAGATGTTAAAAGTACTAATTCATATTAGGCTTTTATAAGATGAAGGTGGTTTTATGATGTGATCTCTAGGATAACCACTAAAAGAATAATAACATTTATAACTTCCAAGCTAACAGAAGATTTTAAAAAAGGAAAAAAACAGTCAGTCCTAAAAAGGCAAAAAAAAAAAAGGAGTAAAAAGCAACTCAAAATAGATGGGACAAATGAAATACATTTATTAGGATGGTAGATTTAAAACTAAATATATTATTAATTATGCTTCACTAAATATTCCAATTAAAACACAGGTTTTCAGACTGGATTTAAAAACCCACTTAACTTGCTATTTATAAGAGAAATGTCTAAACTAACAGAAAGGTTAAAAGAATGGAAAATGAAATGCCATGAAAATACTAACCAAAAGAAAGCTAATGCAGCTCTATTTATATGAAGGTAGATGTTAAGGCAAAACACATTATCAGAGATAAAGAGAAACATTTAATAATAACAAAAGGTAATATTTAAGGAAGATATAACCCAAATCTAAATTTGTATGTTCCTAATTATGTAGCCCCTAAATATATAAAGCAAGTAGAAACATTAAAAATCCTGGTGGAAAATCTAAGCATTCTTTTCTAAGCATCTGAGAGAACTAGCAGACAAACAGATACAGCAAGATTTGACTTACTGACAAATACTGCCTTCAACAAGGAATACACATTATTTTCAAGTACATATAAAACACTATGAAAATCAAGTTTAAACAAATTCAAAAGGGTTGAAATCATGCAATTTTTTTGGTCTTAATGCAAATAAATCAGAAATTAAGGACAAAAAGTTAATTAGAAAATCCACACATATTTATAAATTAATAATACACTTCTAAATAACCCATGGGCCAAAGAAGAAATTTAGATATAAATTAGAAAATATTTTGAACTGAATGACAATGAAAACAACATAAAAGTCTCTAGAATGTAACTTAATCTGCTTGGAGGAAAATATATAGGCTTGAGCTTGCATTAGAAAAGAGAAAGGCCTTGATGTCTTTATTTTAATCTTACTCTTTATTTGGGTAAAGAATTCTTAGCACTTTGAAGTACTTGGAAGTTATTCCTGAAGTTATTATTCTTCTGGCTTCTACTGTTACTGCTGAGTAGGCTTTCAATCTAATATCATTCTAGGGTAGATAATCTAAAGGTTTCTCTCTGTTTGGTTGCTTTTAGTATCTCCTACTTATCTTTGGTATTCTGCAGTTTCACTATGATGAGCAGCCTATTGTGACTGTTGAATTAAAGATTCATCTCTTTCATCTATTTTAGAAAATGTGTAGCCATGAATCCTTCAAATATTGTTTCTTATACTATTTTTTCCCTTTTGGAACACCTTTAGATATATGATTGTTTCTCAAATGCCCTGAGTTATCACTAAATAGGAACTGATTTTTAGGTGATTTCCCAATTTGTAGGTTCTCAGACTGCATGAGTTGATGTAAATTTGAACCCTATATCCATGTAAGGTATAGGCCCAAAATTTCAAATTCTCAAGGAGAGTCTTTTTTTTTTCCTTACACAGACCCAGAACCCAGAGATAGGAAGAGTTGAGTGGAATTTTAAAAAATCCACCCTCCCAATGATAGTATAGCTCTTACAGGGCCTCCATTTTGAGTAAGGGTTTTATTTCCATCCCGCCTTGCATAGGCCCACGGCCTGATCTTCTATTCCCAAGTGGAAACAACTCTAGCTGCCATGATTTCAGGCAAATACCCTTCTTTTCCTCATCAACTATAGTGTCAGAGTGTGCGACAGTCAACTCTCATCTTCAGAGCCTCCTGATGCTGGCACCTGGAAGCTCTCTTCCATTGCAGTTAAGGTAATTTTTGTTGTATTTTACCCAGCATATTGAAAGGTATACAGCAAATAAGTTTTCAGCTTATCTCAGCTTACCATCTGGCAGAACTGGAAGCTGTAATTTTATCTTTACATAAAACATTACCTGAGAAGCTTCTAAGACTATAAACTCATCAAGAAGCTAATAAGAAATTAAATCTCAATTTTAACAGAGAAATCATGGAAAATATCAGATTGGTGCATGTTTAAAAAAAACACTTTTTTTTTTTTTACCAACACCCAAAACACTTCTACCCAAGGATGTTTTACACCCCTTTTAAAACTGTTTACAAACATACTCTCCCCCCAGCCACAGAGATAAAAAGAAACAGAATTGAGCTACGCAGAGAGAAGCTTAAATTTTGGATATAGTCAATTTCATTAGAAAAAAATAAAGATAGGGGTGCCTAGGTGGCTCAGTTGGTTAAGCATCTGACTGTCAATTTAGGCTCAGGTCATGGTCTCAGGGTTGTCAGATCAAGCCCCACATGGGGCTCTGTGCTCTGCAGGGAGTCTGCTTGAGACTCTTTCTCTCCCCCCTCCCTCTTCCCCTCCACCCATTCAAGCATGCTCTCTCTTAAATAAATAAATAAATAAATAAATCTTTACCAAAAAAATAAAGATAATAAAACTAACTGCTATTAAGGATTTGTTAAAAAAATGTAACCAGTTAATATCTAGAGTTCACTATTTATGTACTAATTTCCTATGCCTTTTCTCCCACAGCTCTTGGCCATGGTGCTGATATCTGGGATGGTAACTTCAGTCTTAGATCACAACCACTGATGATGGTTCTTAGGGAAAGCAGAAGAAAATATCAAACACTGATTAAGCATCCACTACGTGCCAAATACTGTATTAAGAACTTTGCATTCAATATTTCAACTAATGAAGTATCATTAGTCCTATTCTAGAGATGAGAAAATTCAGGCTCCAGATTAGATAACCTGCCCAAAGCCAAGCAGTTCACCAGGGCTAGAGCCAGGGCTTAATCTCAGGTGGGTCTGACCTTGAAGCCCATGCTAGGTATACTTCATTACAAAAACTTCTTTAATATCTGCTGATATTTAACAAAGAAAAAGATTAAAGTCTCTAGACTCACTTAAAGACGGGGAAGAAGTGGATTTAGGATAAGAATGCAAAAATATTCAAGCAGAAAGAGTTTACTGTTTAGTCCTTGGCCATTCAGAATATTTTTCTCAATAGCAATTCACTCATCTGAAGAAGGCTGACCTATGTCTGCATGACATCAATTGATTTTATGTATAAAATGTTTTTCTGGAATGCGTCAAACTCTAAAAGCTTATCTGAAACCACAGCCGAGGTCCTAAACATCTCTAGATTGCAAAGCTGCAAATCTGAATGGATCCCCACACGCAGCAGGGGTTAGGAAGCCCCAGGTAAAGTAGTGTGGCAGTGTGTAGGGGAAATGATCACTGTCCACACTGTGTTTGCTGACCGAAGTTCGAAGGGATCTGTGTACAGGGAACCATTTTTCTCCTGACTTCTGAGAAGCAGCAATGTGAGTTAATCCTGGAAGGGCAGAGGCTCTGAGGCTTAACTATATGGCAGTAATTCCCCGCCCATATGGTCACAAGACTAATTTTACCTTTGCTTTTCCTGACTCTCAAATCCGTTCAGAGAAGGTCTGTATAGAGCATCTGCTTGGTATTTGTGACAGTGCTGTGTGATGTCGGGCCACAAGGAGGGACAAAACCTGTGCCCTGTCATGGAAAGGCTGATGGAGACAGGCCAAGCACACTTTACTACACATAAATCACACTAGCAGAAGTACCGAATGAAGGATATAGAATGATCTCAGTTGCATTTAAATGCATAGAAAAAAAAATCTGGAAGGAAAATACTGAAATGTTAAGAAGAAATCTAATTGGGAAAAGAGATTATGGGCAATTTTGTCCTATTCCTTTATGCTTATCCATTCTCAGATTTTTTTTTTTATCATAGTCATGTTCATTGCTAAAAATAAAATGTGCTTCTATTAAGTATTTTATAAAATATCTTATTTATGATGTAGTGTGGTTTCCTAACATATGTATCAGCTCTAATATACTATTGAAATTATAGAGGATAATCCTGTTCCAGGGATTTGTAGCAAGGTGAATAAAATTGCAATCAAAATTTAATTCAAACTTAGCAGAAACCTTCAAATTTTATGTACATTTTCACTCAGCAAATCTATTTCTAGAAGGTTAGCTTAAGAAAATAATCAGGGAAGTATACAAAGATATGTGGAGGATACCAATTAAGTGTTTTAGTTTTAAAACACTAGAAAATTATAAACAAGACCTAAATGCTCAACAATAAAATATTAACTAAAAATATTATGACATGTCAATAAAATGTAGCCATGAAAATAATAGGAATGTTTAATGACATCCAAAGAAGCCACAAGTGGAGGAAAAAAAGTGGAGGAAAAAAAAAACATGTCCTGAGACAAAACATATAGTAGGGGCTCTATTTGTTAATAAAAAAGTTTACACATGGAATAATGATTGGTCAAATATACACCAAAATGTTAATAGCAATGGTTTCTTGGTTAGGAGATTATGAGCGATTGTTCAAAAAAAATTCTATAATGAACATACATTGCTTTTGTAATAATAAAAGTCAATTAAGAGTTAATTCTTAAATCTCCTGAACCCCAGATCCAATTTCATTTCTCTGTGTCCATCTATCACAACGCACAGGTGATCCTAATTTCTACCCTGCAGTAACCAGGCCTGAGATGCTTCGGGGATGAAAGACTACCTACACAGATGCAGCTCTGGAACTGTGAGTCCTGGTCATCCAAGGCCAACAGGAAGCTTCCAATCTGAGGCAGACTCCTGTGAGAGCCCTGGGACAGCCCTCGGGGCTGTCAACGCCTCCTCTGGTGACCTGCCCGAGCCCGCGGTCCAGGTGGCTGGCCAGGCTCCCTGGGTACTCCTGGGGCACAGACAGATCTCATCCACGGTGGACTTACTTGACTTGTTTTTCTATCAGAAAATGAACACTACATCAAAAACTAATGTACTATATGTTGGCTAACTGAACATAATAATAAAAAAAGAAAGCCAAACAAAACACTAAGTATTAAAAAAAAGAAAAAAGAAATTCAGTCATTCATTCCATACATTTATTGAGCACCTAGTGTCTACGTGTCTATGTGCTAGGCAGTTAATTAGAAACTTTACACACATTACTGCCTTCATTCCTCATGAAAACCCTCAGGATCATCTCATGCTTCTGATTTTACAGATGACAAACCTGAGGGCAGAGAATTAGGTCACTTGTCAGCTTGTCACAGCAAGAGGCACAGTTGGGATCCAAACCCAGTGTCTAGTCTATGTGGCTGCCAAGTCCAGTGTCCTTCACAATCCTCCAGTACCGCCCATTGGCTATTTCTTTTTAAAACATCAGAAGATCAGATTTGATACATAGAATACTAATCCATATCTTTCACTACATTCACAAGCTGCTTTTCCATTAAAACCTACAGCTAAGGGCACCTGGGTGGCTCAGTTGGTTAAGCAACTGCCTTCAGCTCAGCTCATGATCCCGGGGTCCTGGGATCGAGTCCCACATCGGGCTCCCCCTGCTCAGGGGGGAGCCTGCTTCCCCTCTCCCACTGCCTGCCACTCTCCCTGCTTGTGCGTGCTCTCTCTCTCTGCCAAATAAATAAATAAAATCTTTAAAAAAACCCCACAGCCAACGTGGCCTTGACACAGCTCATAACACCCACTGCTGAGGGTCTGCAGGCTCTCGGCGTGGGACCCCTGTGAGAATGTGGAAGTCATGGCACACAACAAGATCCACCATCATGTTGGGCTCTTGAATAGCTCCTTCCAGACCCTGGGAAAGCTGGTTGCCTTGTCACCTCACAGAACTGTCTCCCTGTGGCCCTGCATAGATGTGTCCAGGGCCAGGATGGCGCAGTGTAGTCCTGGGCTGCACTCTGCGCCCTGGGCTGTGTCCTGGGCCTGCAGGGCGAGGTCAGTGCCCCTTCACCGTCTGCCCGCGCCCATGGTCATGGGGCTGCTAGAGCACCATGGCAGACATATGTAAAGAAAGCCCTATAGGAAGTACAGGAGAGCCGATCTACTCGTGATGTGGGTGAGATGTGACAAGACACAGAAGGGCTTGGGACTGCTCAAGACTGCTTCAGGGCCAGGGAAGTGCTCTTCCCGACTTCATCTCTCCATCAATGCAGACCACCTGGGGTAGGGCACCCAAGGCACTGCAGACAGTGTTGAGGGAGGGAGGGAGGGAGAGAAGACTGCTTCAAAGTCTGCTGAGTTGCCTGAAGCAGGAGAAAGGAGAAGCCAGATGAAGGGATGCACTGGGAGAACAGGTACTTGCAAACAATTATTAGGCACTTACTGCCAATTATTTCCCCCAAATTTCACCTGTCCCTCACATCTAGTGCCTTTAAAATTCTTTTCTCTTGGGGCAGATGGCTGCAACCTGAAAAGGAGGCAGAGGCCCTGATGAAATGAAGCATGTCCATAAGGAGAGTCTTTTTGCTGGGCTCCATACCAGCAGGCCCTGAGGTTGCTAGCAGAGGTCCTGAGCTCTATATTGCATTCCCCGCCAGCCCCCTTCTGCCTCCTGAGCATGGAGCTACTGCACTTGTCCAGCACAAACCTCTCAAAGCCACCCTCGCCAGCCTGCACAGGAACCTCGCCCCTTCAGCCTCCTTAGCAGTGGTGTCTGAGCTATGCTTTCTAGCAACAGTGTCTCCACTGCTTCTTGTGTATAAATAGTAGCTTTTTAATGAGACTAGGAACTCCCTGATGTACATACCTCTTGGAACGTCTGTCTGGCTCATATAGGGAATTATGATTGTGCTGGCTTCAGATGATTGCACACATTAAGGCAATCGGGATCCTCCTCAAGGGATCTCAAACTGGGAATGAGAGACGCTTGCCCTCTCTACGAGAACAGACTGTAACATTTGACCTTGGACACTGTGGGCTGCTCCAGGCAACCTGCAGAAGGCACTACTTTCCTAAGCACACTAAGAAGGAAGCGGATGCAGAGAAAAGCAGCATAACACACACACACACACACACACACACACACACACACGCACACACACACACAAAGAATTGTGGAGTCAAATAAATTTTGAAAGCACTACATACAGATATGAAAAGTATGGGCTCTGACCCATTTTAACCTGCATTTCTCAAACTGATTTGATCTATGGATTCCTCTTCCACTGAACATTGCTCAAGACTGGTGCTCCAGGCCACACACTCTGGGGTACATGTTTCTAGCTTCACTTTCACACTAATGGCCTTGGACAAGCTCCCTATGCATCAATTTCCTCATTTTTTAGCAGAGACCAAATAGAAGCCTCAGGTGAGAGACAGCTAGAATGGAGCAAACATGGAAATCTGATAGACCTGAGGTCAACTCTAAAATAATCAATCAGCTGTGTGATGTGATCACCGTAAGTTAGTTAAACTCTGTGAGCTCCCATTTCTCTTATTTATGAAATAGGATGGTTGTGAGGACTACATAGAAAAATCCTTAAAGTGGCGTTTCTTCTTTCTCATCTGCACAGTGTTCGTTCAACTGCTGACTGCAGAGGGTGGGTGGAGAGGTGCCTAACTGATAGGTCTGGAAGCCCAGATCACCTAAATTCGTGTTTTAAAATGTACCCCAGATTTGTTTTAATCAGGTATGGTAAGACATGTGGACATGGAAATGACTGTCATGAATGCTCACAGTTTCCATGCAGGAGACACATGGAGTGGGGGAAAACATGGGTGGTTTCAGTGGGGAAGTCAAGGCGACATGGAGTAACCAGGCTTAGAAGTGACTAGTTTGAGTAATTTCAGCAGATTCTGGGGTCTAGGGGCTGCCTATAGTTGTCTGGTCTCTGACCCTGGGATGATTAGGGCCAGGGGATAGTGGCACTCAGTGTAAGAGCCCCATAAAGGAGGTGGTTGGGAGTGTGAGCTCTGGATTGGTTAGCCTTCATTTGAAAAGAATGGCCTCAGATGAGTGCTCGCTAGGAAAGAGGTAGCCTGGGAGTGGCTTTATTCCCGGTCAGCAAGACCCCAAGATATCAAAGCATTAGCAAATAAAAACATGACTAATGCAATTAATTCTTTGAACACTCAGAAGAAGGGGATTTGATCTTCACTGTTTGATTCCCAAGTTGTCAACATGTTCAGAAGTTAACTCAGCATCTTTCTTCCCTACACCTGTCTGTCCTGGACTACTTACCTCAGTGAGAGTGCCTCTATTTGGAGACCTCTTTATTGGGGGCCTTCAGCCAAAGTCTTACTCAGGTGCTTCCACAGAGACCTCCTTATAGTAAGTAGGAGAGAAACCTTGAAGATTCTTTTGTCCACTTTGACTCAGTACCCAGTACTCCTGTCCTTTCCCTGTTCCTGACCCCTGGCCCCATCCATAAGATGTCAGGAATCTTTCGTTCTGTCCTCTCTCAGCAGTGAAACATTCTCCCCACCTGCCCTGATACTTGGGATAATGAAACCCTGAGGGGGGAGTCATGCTTTCTCTTCTTGATTATATCACAGTGAGTGATCAAAGGCTTGACTGGTGCTTCATTTTGGCTTGTCTTAGTTACTCCAATGCCTGGGAGCTTCAGCTCAGTTCAGTTCATAATGGACTCCTAATTCTTCTCTTTATTTAAAAATAAAAATGATCTTTTAAGATGGAATTTGCATGCAACATTAACCAAGATAGAACCATACTGTACCACAAAATCAAGCTTTAAAAATTTTAAAGGAACTAAATCATACAAAATATGTTTTCTGATGATAATTGAATTAAACTAGAAATCAATACAAGATATTTGGAAGAATCCCTAAATATTTGGAAATTAAAAAAATCTAAATAATATATAGATAAAAGAAGTCACAAGGGAAACTAAAAAAATATTTTTAATTAAATAAAAACATATTAAAATTTGTGAGATATAGCTAAAGCAGTGTTTAGAGGGAGACTCAAGTTTAAATGCTTCTATGAGAAAAGAAGAAAGGTTTCAAATCAATTGTCTATACTTATACCTTAAGAAATTAGGAAAAAAATGGTAGAAAAAACCCAAAGAAAGCAGAAGACAGGGAATAATAATGGTAAGAGAAGAAATCAATGAGATTAAAAACAGAAAAATAGAAAAAAGTCAATGAAGCCAAAAGTTGATTCTTTGGAAAGTCAATAAAGTTGACAAGGCTCTAGTTAGATTGACTGAAAACTAAAAAAAAAAAGAAAGAAGACCATAACAGCAAAGTCCTCCAGACCTAGATAATTTACTGTTGAATTCTATTAAACATTTTAGGAAAAATAATCCCAAGTCTACATAATCTCCTCCTAAAAATAGAAAAGGAAAGAACAATTTGGACAATGTTGAACTTCAGCTGAGCCCTGTGCTCCCAGAAAACAGAAAAATCTCCCTCCTTTTGTGATCCTTTTGTATTCTGAGAATACAAAGGACCACCCCACTCTCCCATATCCTGAGATAAGACCACCTCTGCCCTTCTTCAATGACTCCCTTGTTTAATAAAACCCCAAGTTTTGTCTCTCTTCTCTGAGACTTTCCTCAGTAAGGAACATTCTCCTTGTTGCAATAGCCTGAATCAAACCATCTCAATTGCCCAGTGCACTTTATCATTGGTAGTTTTGGTGCTGTGACTTGTACAGTCTCAGGGCCAGTCTTCAGATCCCTGTTTGCTCCACCCAGGTGATGAGCCTCTCCTTCCCGACTGGTGATGGGGAAACAATGGTGTGTCGGGCTCATGGTCCTGGGCTCTGGACTTGTGTCCATCAGTAGCACGGTAAGGATTTGAATTTGATTCCTTTTGAGTGCTCACTTAAATTCTGGGACTGATAATGCTTTATAGAGATCTTGTTTCTGTTGAGTGAAGATGGCAGAGAATCTGGTTTGTTAGTCTTCTGTTTGTCTCTTTGTCTATCTTAAGCTCAAGTCAATTAAGAATTCCATGCCCACCAGGAGGTAGATATCTGGACTGGCGAGTTTTTTATTTCTGTAAAATGGCTGAAATTTTACGACTGAAGCTTATAAACCTCTTTATGTGTCTGTATGTTTCCATGTCTATAATTCAGAAAGGACTTTCCCTCTCACTGTGCAAGTATGTAATATTTTCATAACTTCAGATAGTGTTACCAAATTAGATTATAAAATCTCTTAAAGGAGCTCTATTCTGATCACCTTAAAAATAAATTAGCATTTGTAATAATTGACTATTCCTAATATTATAAGAAGGTAAGGAAATTGAACCTCAAATATTTTCAATGTGAAAAAACCCCTCAGAAACAGTTTAACTATTCCAGTTCAGATAATTTAGGAAGTCTTTGGCTTAATAAGTGGAACTATGTCTTCTCTATGTTAAATAATTATCAGAGTTAAATAATATATGTGTAGGTTTTTATTCTACTTGGGTATGTTCTTCCTAAACTTATATAGGCTTACTTTTGTATAAGCTAGCATTACTTCTACTAAATGTTTACCATTATGAAAAATGTACATGTGTTTAACAAAACTGAATCATTATTCTGACAAACCCTCTTTCAACAGTAAGTATGTTAGCTTGAAGATAATTTCCAAGATTTTTATGTCGCTCAAACTGGGAGTTAACTAATGGATAGTCAATAGATATTTAGATTATTCCAATAAGATAGAATACTGAATCATTCATTGAGTTTAAGAGCTCTTATTTTTTATGCTATAGAGAGACTATATACATATAATTGGGTCTGTTAACAAATGTGTTTGCTTTTTCCTCTTTGAGAAGTGTAAGGGATATAGACAGAACTAGAAGTTGTAAGAGAAGAGTTCAACTTGTCATGGTCAAAGCTGACAAAGAGTTGGTAGGTTTTATAAGATTTGCAAAAGGAGTTGTAGTATTGAATATTATACTGACGCAAAAAAAAATTTGGATGTCTCTTTGTTAAAATTACAAAATTTTCTTGGATTATTGGTTTGCTCTTCATAAGAAGTTGTAGAAGATTATCTGTTGCTTTCTGTGTAATTTGCCTAGACAGCAGAGATTCTGTATATTATGAAAACCATTGTGTTTTATGTTGACTTTGCCATGTCTGATTACTTCAGATCACAAAGCTTTCTTAGTTAGAAAAGAGCTAAGATTCCTTACAATCATGTTTATTTTGGAAATATTTTATCATCACATTCGTTAAACAGCAGCTAGTCAAGTATTGTTTAGTAACTCATGATCTTATCTTAATCAGTGTTCAAATCTCCTGACAACTTTTGATATTTTGCCCTTCCAAAATTAAATCTTTAATGATAACTTTTGAACCTGAAATTGCCTTTGGGATTTCCTATAAGGTGTTTGGAAAATCATAAAGCATTTGTTTTTTCATCTTGTGAAAAAGACAAGTGCTAGAAATATTTAGGTTTATTTGATATGTTACCATAGATGAGCTGAATGGGAAGAGCTGTCAAATTAGGAGAGATGTCTAACCTTCCCTAGGTTAAATATGAATGGGTAAAATGTTAACAGAAATATTTCAGAAAATGTATGCTATATGGAAAGTTCCTAGAGAATTGCCAATGTCCTTGCTGTCCATGATATGATCCTGTTTATCAGAGTACTGGTACTACTTTGTCTGGTATCATATGACAATAATATAGTATTATAAATCATGATTTCATTTATTTTTAAATGTAAAGTTGGTTGCAACTTTACTTCTTTAATTTGCATCTAGCATTTTGTAGGCCAGTAGTTTTCAACTGGGGATTGAAATGTTTAGGACCTGCTCCAGACTTATTCAACCTCTTCATAGATATTCTTGGTATATTCTAACTACATGGTTGGTATATTCATAATAAATTTTGTCAGGATTGTTACATATTATATCTGAAAATATTTTATGTAGAGATAATGCTCATTCATTTAAATAAATTAGCTGTAATGTTAACTATCTTCTTTGAAAATACAGTTAATCATTATGTTTATGATGTCTGAAATTTTCTGATTGACTTTATTATCTTGTTTTGTATATAGCAGAAACATCCAAAATTCCTTGTCTGTTACACTACTCTTGTTATGAATTCTCATGAGATCCTTCACTTTTAAAATTATTAGTAATAATTTAACCATAGCCACTTTAAGTCTTCTATAGATAGTTTTTTGTTTTATTCTGAGGCTACAGCTAATGGCCTGAGAGCTTCCTCTTCAACAAAGAACTGTCTCAGTACCCCATGGAAGGGACTATGCCAGGTACTTTTGGGTGTAGGGTTCTGATGATATCACATAATCAACTTTGAGATTCCAACATTGGATTTCTAAAACTCTAGCAGAGAAGCAGGTGGATTTAAGAAATTACAAACCCAAGATAGACTAGAGTGATAATTAACTACATTAAACTGAATGATTTGATGAAGGATGATTGTGGGTTTTATTTGTAACATTGTTAATATTCTAATGTTCTAATTTGTGGATACATAAGGAACACTGCTTTTATTCTCTTAAATTATCCTTAAATGATAAACAGCCATTTGGTAGACTATGCTTTTGTAAAATGAAACATTTGTTAATTATACCTTTTTCTCCATGCCTGACCCCTCCAGAATTTGGACACTCTGAGTACTCTTATTTATTTTCATAGCAACATAATTGTTTGCATAGGTTCGATAAGAATCTATCCTCCTTGTTAACAGAAGGAATACCTGGAAACTTGGCTATATGACTAGAATGTCATATTTAAGAATACGAATATAAGAATATGAATTTAATGACATACACCCAGACACTTTTTTTTTTAAGGACCTAAGTTGACTTCATGCAGCCAATGCTTACAAAACCTTCTTAGAAAAACTAGTCTGATTTGGGGCTTATAGAATTCCCAGACTTGTAGGTCAGTGAGGAAGGTCACTATCTGGCAGGCTCAGGAACATTGGGATATTTTGGAAACTTTTAGAAGGGAAGAATTCATCCAAATCTATAGGTACTGCAGGTGAGTGGTGGGTGGTCCATGGCTTGGCTTCCTAGGCTCCGAGGTACAATGTTCATAAATTGAAAGACTCCATATTGTCAAGATTTCAATTGTCCCCAAATTGATTTACAGATTCATTACAATCTGTGTCAAGATTGCAGAAGGACATTTTGTAGATATTGACAGACTGACTCTAAAATGCAAATGGAAAGGCAAAAAAAAATTAGAATAACTACAGTAATACTGGAAAAGAAGAATAAAATGAGAGGGTTCACATACCTTCCTCAAGACACACTATAAAGTTATAGTAATTAAGACAAACAGTATGGACAAAAGGATAGACCCTTACATCCGTGGAACAGAACAGAGTCCAGAAATAGAGCCACAAATATAGACAGTTGAGTTTTGACAAAGGTACAAAGGCAATTCAATGGAGAAAGGATAATCTTTTTAATGAATGGTGCTACAAAACTGAACATGCATATGCAAAAAAATGAACTTTGACCCTCATCTCAAACTATATAAAAATTAACTCAAAATGGATCAAAGATCTAAGTATAAAATGTAAAACTATAAAAATGTCTAGAAGAGGGTGCCTGGGTGGCTCAGTTGGTTAAACAACTGCCTTCGGCTCAGGTAATTATCCCGGAGTCCCGGGATCGAGTCCCACATCAGGCTCCCTGCTCGGCAGGGAGTCTGCTTCTCCCTCTGACCCTCTCATGCTCTCTCTATCTCATTCTCTCTCTCAAATAAATAAATAAAATCTTAAAAAAAAAAAACGTCTAGAAGAAAACATAGGAAACTCTATGTCCTCAGGTTCAAAAAGGTGTTCCTGGATACAACACTAAAAGTATATTCCATAAAAGAAAAGTTATAAATTGAGTTCCACTGAAATTACAAACTTTTGCTCTGCAAAAGATACTGTTAAATAACTAAAATACAAGGCACAGACTGGAAAAAATACTTGCAAATCACATATCTGACAAAGCACTTGTACTCAGAATATATGAGTAAAACTCACATCAAAACTCAGTAATAAGAAAACAAATAATCCAATAAAACTGGGCAAAAGATTCAGGCACTTCACCAAAGAAGAAGATACCCATATGGTAAATAAGCATATGAAAAAATGTTCAACATCAGTAGTTACTGGGGATATGCAAATAAAAACCAAATGAGGTATCACACACCTAACAGAATGGCTTGAGACACTGGCAGTACTAAGTACTGAAGAAAATACGGAGCAATGAGAACTGTCATACTTTGATGGTGAGAGTGAAAATGGTAGCTACTTTGAAAAGGAGTTTGATGGTTTCTTATAGTTAAACATATACTTACAAAATGATCCCACAATTTACTCCTAGGTGTTTACCCAAGAGAAATGTAAACTTATGTCCATACAAAGACTCGTACACTAATGTTCATAGTAGCTTTATTTATAATAGACAAAAACCAGAAACAACCCCAAAACCCTTCAGTTAGTGAACTAACAGACCAACTGTGGTATATCCATTCGGTGGAATAATATTCAGCAAATAAAAGGAAAAAACAACTATTGATACATGCAAAAACACAGAGGAACCTCAAATGTGTTATCCCAGGTGAAAGAAGCCAGCCTCAAAAGGCAGTATGATATGAGTCCATGGATATGACACTCTTGCAATAGTCAAACTGGCCAGGAACTGGGGGTGGGCGAGGGGGGTGACTACAAAGGGGCAGCATTAATGTTTTAGAGTAATAGAACTCTTCTGTATTTAGATTATGGTGGTGGCAACATGACTGTATACATCTGTCAAAACTCTTATAACTATACACCAAAAAGAGTAACTTTTACTGTGTAACTTTAAAAATAAAGAAGGAGATAATAAAAATAAAGAAGGAGAGAAAGTATGCAAACATTTGGCCACATTAATGTCCTGCTTAAAACCTTTCCATGGCTCCAAGAACTGTTAGTCCACAGTTCTTAGCATGGAGTCCCACAGCCTGGTCTTCCTTATCTCTTGCTATGCTCCTCATTCCGTATTATTTGCAATTCCTGCATATTTAAGCACCTGACACAGTACCCAGCACAGGTGCTCAGTAAGCACAGGCTCCCTTCCTTTGTACATCTTTCTGCATTTGTGTTGGCTCTTCATCGTGAAGGCTCTTTCTACTCCTCACCACACAGCTAACTTGCAGGCAATAAGACTCAGGCAGTACCTTATCCTGAAAGGTTTCTCTAACTCCCTCCCTCCCTGTCTTTGCCCCTCATAACAAGTAGGGTCTGGTGCCTCTCTTCTAAGCTTCCTTGGGGAAGCTTGGGGATGTACAAACCTTACACATTTTGAAGGAAGGGCTGGCCTTCAGCTGGTTCTGAGGACATTGACTCTAAGTCCCTGAAATATCTGGCCTGATAAGAGTGGCTTTGTATACCTGGGGTCTTCAACCACCCCAGACACTTTATACTAACAGTGTGATTTATGATGGGGGCCTTGGGCTACACTGCATCAGTGTGACCTCTGGAGAGCTTGGAGACTAAGTTACCAAGGTCAGTCTTGTGGACACTACATGCCTAAGTAACTGACCTCCAATAAAAACCCTGGACACCAAGGCTTTGGCGAACTCTCCTGGTTGGCAATACTTCCTGCATGTTGTCGCACAACGTTGCTGGGAGAGCTAAGCATGGCCCACGGGATTCCATGGGAGGGAACATCTGGAAGTATGCACCTGGTTTCTCTTATACTCTGCCCCTATGCTCCCTTTGCCTTAGTTGATTTTAGTCTGTAGGCTTCCACTGTAATAGCCTGAAACCATGAATGTAAAAGCTTTTCTGAGCTCTGTGCCTCTTTCTAGAGAATCATCCACTGAGAGTGGCTTGGGCACCCCTGACGCATCAGCCCACTGGATTTACTTCTATCAGAGCCCTTATAATGAACTGTCACTGTCTGTCTCACTCTGCTGTCATTTCTTTAAGGGCAAGATGTATGGTTTGCCTACCATCTCTAGTGCCTAGTGCTGTGCCTGGAACATGCCAAGTGTTAAATAAATGTCTGGCTACGGGAGAGGCCTAGCCTTCTGAAAAGTCTGATTCCTGAGTCAGAAAAATGCCTCAGGGACTTGCAGAGGAATGTGGAAGTAGCAAGCATTCTCTCCCAAGAAGTCATATGGCATTAACCAAGCAATAGCACAGGTAGTGAAAACTGTCAACCCCAGAAGCCTGAACTGAGAAGTAATCCTGTCAGACAAGACATCAGAATAGGAATTTAAAAAGCCTTAACCCAGTGGCAGCAGTGTGATAATATAGCTGAGGGCTGCAGAGACTACAGGCACTTGCTTAGGGGGGGATGAGACAGTGGGGCAGACAGAAGGGTTATAGAAATTCCACCTTGTCAACTATGTTTAATTTTCAGATTCTGCCTTAAAGGAAGGTCCTCTCCACAACAGGAAAAGTGAAATTTCAACGGAAAATGCCAAGATTGGACATTTAAGATTTAAAAAGTCTTTTGGAAATAAGGAGAATCTACAGTTCTCTACTAGATTCCCTAGCTGATGTTCTGCCCTGCAGGTAAGTTGCAATTCCGGCCTCAAGTACTAGCCTTTCTGGTTCTTGCTGACAACTACAAAAATGTTTAGCAAATACACTCCATTACAAAAATCACAACAACAATAATTAAGTTTGCTAAGGATCTTTTACTGGTAATTCTGAATCTTTCTTAAGAGAGAAACACAGTTCAATTAAACACACATGTGCTTTGTCTTAGAGTCATAGACGGAACAGAAATACAATATACAATAAATGCTGACTCACGGAGGGTATCTACCCCAAATCAACAGCTCTGACTAGAATCATGGAATTTTATAGTTGATTAGAGAAGGAGTCAGATCCTTGGTTTCAATGTTTTCATTGTGAAAATGGGGTAACTGGGATCTAGAAAAAAGCCATGACTGTTGAATAAAGATAATAGCATGCAAGGAGCCAAGATATTACTTCAGGATGTACCCCCCTGCCGCCGCTCCATCCCAACACACCTTTTCTTTCTGGACCTGACACTCCACTGGAGCCTCCCCTCCAAACCTGGTAAAGAGCTCTTATCGAATCACACGGATCCAGGCCTGAAGCTCTAGTTAGACATGGCCTAGCTAGGCAACCTTGGGTAAGTTACTGCAACTTTCTGATCCTGTTTCTGCACCTGAGTTGTAGGATAATAATGCTTACCTCACTGGATTTTTATGTGGTAAAGCAGGTAACATGGAGCATATAGAAGATGCTCGACAAATTACTTTCCCTTTGTTCTTCCCACTGAATCCCCCTCCATGGCAGCCTTTCCAACCAGATCTCATCTAAACCACAAATCCAAAGAGTATTACTTGAGTGCCTATTTTCTCAATTCCTCTCAAGGATGGCAAATAGCTAGTACTGTTCTAGGAGAAGAGAAGAAAATTCTTGCATTGCACAGAGTAGATGTCTTAGGACATTAGGGCTTAATTCTCTCCAGGAATCCAGTTGTGATGTGTTTCATGGACTCACAAAATTCTACAGGGTTCATGGCAGCACCCTGTAACAAATCTAGTATTGAATACAACTGATACAGGGTCCCCAAAACAAGGCAGGTAGTAGAGGGTTGAGGGATGGGACTGAGGGCAGAGGATGAAGAGGGGATTTAAAATGCCTTCAAGCCCTGGGTCTCTGTGGTTGGTTACTGACCAGCACCCCCTGAGCAAGGGCAGTGTGCTGTCCGTATGCCTAGCAATACCTGTGTTCTGTGAAGGGCATGGCATTTGCTTCTGGGTCTCACATCAACTCTTCCAATATCACGTTGCTTTAAACCCTGTCCTCCCACTGTAGGGGCAACTCTGAGCCCCTCAAGGAGCAGCCTTCTGGGCCTTAGCTTTTACCTTGCTTCGCCTCCCAACACACACATACACACCACCCCAGACCTTCATACCCATACAGCTGTTCTCTCTGAAACTCATCCAGGTGGCCTCAGTGCCCCCGGTGTGCTCTTGGGAGTCCCTGAATCTCAAGGTCACCTAACAAACCGGGTCTCTCCCATTTCCATTTGCTTCAGCTCTGCCCTGGGGCAAAGCAGCCCTTGGGGGCACCAGGGCCACCTCCTTGAGCTTCTCTGGGCCTGTTTGCCACTGCTGAGGAGGAGCAGGTGCGCCTTCTCACTCTGGAAGTGGAAGGAAAGCTACTGGGCTAAGAAAAAAAGAGCGTCCTTTGTCAGTTTCCTTAAAGTCTCACTTACAGTATTATCTTGTTTGTTTTTCTCAAGTTGGGTTCTATTTAAGCAACCCAGGGAGGGAGGGAAAGGAGAGTTTCAAGGGAATTGGGATGGGAAGGAGTCAGGGCTGTAGAATTCCGAAAAAACTTTTATTTGGAGGAGAAGCCAACTTTTCTGAGTTTCATGTGTTTGTTTTGGGACGGAGCACATGAGAATCATGGAGTGCTCAATACAATGGTCTGGGCACCCTTCACTTTCCTTTTCCAAACCCACCGACTTTAGAGCAGAGTCTCAACCCTGTTATCTGCCAGGAAGGGTACTCTCACAGCCTTGGAAGCCAGCCTTTAACTCTACTCCCCAACATGGCTGTGCTCCGCCTTTGGGGGGTGGGGAGAACTGCTGTCTGCATGCCCCCTTCTCTGGCTCCGCTACTCTGACCAGGGCACACGCAGAGCCTCACCTCCACCTCCACTATCTCGGTAGGACCATGCAGCTCTCCCAGGCTGCACCCTCTACACCATGCATAAGCATAATGCAAGCATTACCTCCCCTGGCCCCCCATTTCTGATTTCTGGGCAGCACTTATCTTCCTTTACAGCTCCCACTTCAGGGGCTCAAAAATAACTTGTTGAATTTTTGCAAGAAGTAAAATATAAAGAATCCCATTTGCCAACCAACCAAGGGTAGGCCATCACCATTTATAAAACCACTTTGGACGTCCTTAATTAGTATTTAGGGTCAAAGTCTTTCTCTCAATCTGTACCCAGAATTGGGTCCTCCGAACAGAAGGGGGGCACTAAGGGGAGCACATGGTCCCTGGGGACCCCAGAGCAATCCTATCTCAGAGAAACAGCACTGCTTATTTCAGAGGGTCCAAGACAAACCCCCTCCTCTGGGTGGGGAGCCTGTCCTGAAGCCAGGACCAAACGCACTGAATCCTGTCCACCCTTGGCCAGCGAGCCCTCTCCTACCTTCTGCGTGGGCTCAGGGTCAAAGAGCTGCAGTTCGGAAAGCCAGACATGTGCCATTGGTCAAGAACAGTTTGGGGAAGGGAAACAGAGCATCAAGGACCAAATTCTATTCTCACCTTCGGCACTCAGTTTCTCAGTTGACGACGCGCCCTGCCGGGGGTGGGGGCAACAAGGTCCCAGCTGTAACAGGTGGCCCACTGGTAAAAGTGGGTGAAAGAAGGGACAGGGATGGTGGGAGGTGGTGGTGGCGGCAAATCAGAAGAAAACCAGGGAAAAGAAAAGGAATCAGGAGTGCAAAGCAATGGGAAGCAAGGAACCAGAAGATGGAAACGAAAAACAGAAAAAGTGAGGGAGGACAGGAAAGGAGGCAAGACAGTCTCGAGAGGGGAAGGAGAGAGAAGCAGCAGCTCGGGAGAGGACAGACGCGGGGAGCGGCAGGGGCGCGGGCGGCGCCCTTACCGGCGGTGGCCGAGCGCAGGCTCTCCAGGCTCCAGGAGCGGGACAGGGCGCCGCGCATGCCCCCGCTGCCGCCGCGGCCGCCGCACACCACGCCGCTGCTGTCCGAGTCGGAGCCCGGGGACAGCCCGGCGCTACTGCCTCCGCTGCTGCTGCTGCTAGTGCCGAGGTCGCCGCTCGTCTGCCCGCTCGACTCGCTCGGGCATTGCTGCGCCCTCATGCAGGCGGGCCCGAGCTCCAGCCACAGGCTCGGGGGCGGCTGGGCCGCGGGCGGCGGCGCGGGCCAGGGCGCTGGGGCCGCTGCGGCGGCAGGGCTGCAGGGCGACAGGGCGAGCGAGCCGGGGCCCGGGCCGGGGCCGGCAGCGCCGTCGGAAGGCGAGGGGCGTGCAGGCGATCGCGCGGCGTCCTTGGCCCCATCCCCGCCGCCGCCGCACGGCCGCCGCTCCGGGCCAGCTGACATCATGGGGCTCCGCTAAGGAGGTTCCCGGCCGGCCGCCGCCTGCTCGGGCTCTGCGGCCACGGCGGCGGGGGGACCCTCTGCAGGCGCGGGGCGCGCGCGGCTCAGGGTGAGGCCAGGCGCCCACCGGGCAGGGCGCGGCGCCTTCTCTCGCCGCCCGCTCCCGGCCAGCCTGGCGGGCTCAGAGCGGCGGCGGCGACCCGGGTGCGGGTCGCGGGCCTGGTCGGCACGCGCTCACGCACGCGCGCACGCAGACCTGGAGCGGCGGCGGGCGCGGGCGCGGGCGCGGCGCGCGGGTCACCGGGCCACCCTCGGTCCCCGCAGGGCCGCTGCCCGCAGCCAGCATTCGCACGCGTGTGTTAGGATAGGGTCATTCTCAAAAGGGGACACCCCAAGGCCACGGTGGTGAGTAGAGCCGGTGGGCGCTTGCTTTTCTTCTCCAAGGATCCAGCTAAGACTGCGGGCAGCGCCTCTGTGTCCATCTGGGGCGGGAACGCAGGTGGGAGGCCACACTCATCCAGGGGCCGTGACTCTGGCATGCAACCGTGAACACTGGCTCGGGGGAGCGCGCTTGGCCGGGACATGCCTCTAGCCCCTGGCCCTGCCACACGCACGGTGTGCGGGGGAACTGCACCCTGGACACTCCTGGCAGCCAGCCTGCAGGAGGGTACCGTGCCTAGGGTACGTCGTCCAGGTGTTCTGCAGTGATTAAGAGACCATAAAAAGTAGAATCATGGTCCACGCCAAACGATTTTTATAGTGTCTGGAACAGCCCAGTGACAAGTACAAATGAAAATGGGAGCCCCAAAGCACAAGAAAGAGAACCAGAGATTACAGGGTTTTGTGGTTTTTTTTGGGGGGGGGTGTTAGGGATTATTAGGGAAGAAAGTTGCTGTTTCCTTTGACCCTTCCAGACACTTGTGAGAGTTCTGTGGGTTCTTGCAGTGTGCCTAAAAGGTGAAGTACCTCCACTGTTCCAAAAAGAACGTTAAGTCAAGAAGTACTTATATGAAATACAAAATCTGGGAGGTGAAAACAGTGGGAGACTTTGTCTTGGAGGTAAGATGTGTGAGGGGAGTCCTAATATGGATTGATACAGGCTGATCAGGGCTGCTGACGCTCCCTCCCCCCCCCCCCCCCCACCAGCGTCGCTGGTCTTCCAACTTCTCCAAGCCCTAGGGAGCTGGTTGTAAAGTGGCTGAAATATTAATGATAATGAGGGTAAAATGAGAGGTACTTGCCACACACCGGCTGGTATAGGGTTGATGCTGGAAAAGTGGTCTCCCCTTCCCTGCATTTGGGGTCCATTTCCTGTGGCCTGTCTCCATCCTTAAGCTACATGTGCTCCTAGCTCTGTACCATAAGGGACCCTGCATCTTCATAGATAACTTTCTCCTCTCCTTGTAGGTAAGTACAAAGCTCTGTACAAGCATAAGGTAATACTGGTATTGTTGGGTGTTCAGTTTATGGGCACTGAAGGGTGACTCAGCCAATCTGCATCTTGAAGACTCCTCCCTCAATTTACTGTACTTGTCTGGGGAAACCCTCTGCTTTCCTAACTACTCCATACCTGGAATGCACACATCCTACCCATGCCTCCAGCCTTTCCTGCCCTTGGGAAGAACAGCTCTTCCCTCCCCTTGTTCCTGATTGTGGGCAGTTCTGCAAGGAGGGTCCCCCCTGTATTCTTGTGCAGCTGTCTGGTTGAGAACTCTGAGATAAGCTCTCGTGGGTGGGAAGAAGTGCTCAGGAAAGAGATGGTCATTGCCAGCATGAGACACAGATCAAGAAACATCTCTCCCAACTCATCAGCAAGTCTGGGTTCTGCCTCCAGAATAAGTGTCAAAGTTGTCCATGTCTTTATTTTACTGCTACCACTATCACACTGTGCTTGGAAGACCTCTTTAGTTTCTTAACTTATTCCACAGAGCAGCCTGCAAGAGCTCTAAAATATAAAGCATACCATGTCATGCTCCTGCTTCAAACCCTCCAGAAGCATCTCTTCCCAGTTAGCCAGACCTGCAAGACCCTGTGTGTTCTGACTTGACCTATTTCTGCAACTCTTATCATCTCTTCTATCCCTTGGTCTCTGCATTCCAGCCACTGTGGCCACCTTACTTTTTCTCCTTCTAGCCTCAGGGTCTTTGCACTTACTGTTCCTTTTACCTGGAATGCTCTTCCTTTGCTTTTCAGGGTACTGGCTCCTTCTCAACATTCATATCTTAGCAAACATTACCTCCTCAGGGGAACTTCATTTATCCTTCACAGGACTTATCTGTCAATGGCTTGTTGTTTATCTCTTGTCTGCCCCCATAGACCATGGGTGCTGGGCCACTGTTGCAGGCTGGGCACTTGGTGCGTGCCTGTGGAGGAATGAGTGGGGGCCTGGAACTCAGTAGGAGGCCAACTAGGCAGGAAGGGAGCATTCTTGTTCTGCGGGGTCAGGCCTTTGAGCAGATGATGTGTCATCCTGAGCGGATAGTATAAAGATGGTGCCTCCAGACGGCAGCAGCCATGGGCAAATCTAGCCTCTATAAGCCACTGTCAGCCAGATAGCCAAGCGCCATGCTTTTTCTGAGTCCGTTTCTCTTTTAAGTCTTCCTGAGACTTCAATAAACTCTTATTTGAACCAGCTATCCTGGTCTCAGCTGTACTGCTGAGTGTCTTCATTTGAGTATAAAAAAGGATCCACATTTCTTAAGACCACAGTGATGATGGCAGCTAAAATTAAAGATTTTTTTAAAAGAGTTATTTATTTATTCCAGAGAGAGAGAGAGAGTGCATGAGTTGGGGTGGGGCAGAGGGAGAGGGAAAGAATCCCAAGCAGACTCCCCGCTGAGCATGAGCTGATACAAGGCTGAGATCATGACCTGAGCCGAAACCAAGAGCTGGATGCTCAACCAGCTGAGCCACCCAGGTGCCCCAGCAACTAAAATTAATACTTATTACCCAAGGTTAAGGAAATCTTGGGGAATAAAAGTTGATGCAGTGAGACTTAGCTGCCTCCCTACCATGGGAAGCCCATCAAACTCATCTATTTCTGATATTATTAAGGGAGAGAGAGGAGATGTTGGTTCTCTTAACATCACATGACAGGTTTATAATTATAAGTAATTACCTTTCTCTCTCTCTCTCTGAATTAACAGTAATACAATGTCTTTATCAGAAAGGTCAGTACAGAGGATCACTGTTTGAGGCTGGCTTGATGTGAAAATAGGAGCTGCAATTGAACTGTACATGTAGAAACAGATACAGAATGGGATTGGAACTTCTCTAAGCTTAGAGATTGGCTTTTGTCCTGTCTCTCCTGACTAACCCTGTACTTCAGTTTCTACAACAGTGTTAAACAGAAAGAAGCTTTAAAGCCAGAGAGATCTGGGTTCAAATTCTGGTTTTCTCTTACTACTTGTGACTTTGGGCAAATTATTTAAACTTCTTAAGTCTTTCTTTCTTCACCCATAAAATAATGATACTAACAACTGTTTTTGCAGGATTATTGTAAGGATTAAATGAAGTGATATGTACATATACAACAGTGTCTAGAAATGTCTGAAATCTTAGCAGCTATTTATTAAGTATATACTAAAATGTTAAGTACTTTGCATATATTATTTAACTTCCACAACAACTTTAACTGATAGGTACTATTATTGGCCTCATTTTTCAGTTGAAACTAACAAGCTCAGAATGATCCAAGGCCACACATCTGGGAAGTGGTGGAATTGGTTCCAATGCTCACCAGCGATGTTTTGAACCACTATATAATTGTTAATTCCTCCCGATTTTGAGGATTCTTAGACAGTTCTTGTTGGGATATTATCAGTATCATTGGCAAGAGACACTGTGAGCCTACTTTGTACAGAGCATAATGCTAGTTGTTGGGGATATAATGAGGAAGTTCAAGCAATGGATTTTGATATCAAGTAAGCATGATATGAACTCAGTCATCTAACTTATCTCCTTTAAAACTCTCACGGAAATGACTAATAAATCATAAAAATAGGGGAAATTGAGATTGACTTCCTGTAGGCAGGAAAAAGACAAATTCTCCTGACCCACTCCCCAGTGAAACTGGTGAAAATTACTTAAAAACAACCACTTAAAACCTCTGGATATGGTCCTAGGGGCAAACCACAAATAAAGAAACATCTGTTCAAGAAAATCAATGAAAGTTTAGTAAGAAGGGTGAGAGTCTGTGGTATTTGAACCAAAACCACTCCTCCCCTTCTTCCTAGCTCATTGAGTTGGAGATTCTACTCCAGGTGGCTAAAGCCAAGAACATAGGGCTCCCTCTCTATCTCTCAGCTGGAGAGCTTACTTCCCTAGAGGAGAAGTGTTTTTCTTTCTTTCTTTTTTTTTTTTATTATTATGTTATGTTACTCACCATACATTACATCATTAGTTTTTGATGTAGTGTTCCATGATTCATTATTTGCATATAACACCCCGTGCTCCATGCAGAACGTGCCCTCTTTAATACCCATCACCAGGCTAACCCATCCTCCTACCCCCCTCCCCTCTAGAACCCTCAGTTTGTTTTACAGAGTCCATAGTCTCTCATGGTTCGTCTCCCCCTCCGATATCCCCCCCTTCATTCTTCCCCTCCTGCTGTCTTTTTTTCTTCTTTTTTTTTAAACATATAATGTATTATTTGCTTCAGAGGTACAGATCTGTGATTCAACAGTCTTGCACACTTCACAGCGCTCACCATAGCACATACCCTCCCCAATGTCTATCACCCAGCCACCCCATCCCTCCCACCCCCCATCACTCCAGCAACCCTCAGTTTGTTTCCTGAGATTAAGAATTCCTCGTATCAGTGAGGTCATATGATACATGTCTTTCTCTGATTAACTTATTTCGAGGAGCAGTGTTTTTCACCCTGTCCCCCACTACCTGTTGTTGAGGCTAAGTCCTGGGCAAGAGTGGTTGAGCAGTGGGGACTCCCTTCTTCAGCATACCGAGAATACTGGGGCTCTGATAGCTCTTCCCCCTGCTTGGGAGGCTGTGATTCCATGTCAGGCAAGCCCAGGGGACCATAGGCCAATGTACCCTCCTTCGGTGATTGTTACTCAGAGAGAAGCCTGCCATGATCCCCATCTCCAGTTCCAGAGCTCTTGCTCAAATATTTTGCCGGGCGTGGGGGTGGGGGTGGTGTAGAATTTTCACTGTGGGAAGGCTGTAAAACAGATAGCTGCTAATCTCTCCCAAAAGAACTAACCTCATTTGTACTAGAGCATGGAGAAGTTTAAACTTAAAAGTGCTCCCAAGAGCAGTGGAGCTTCTGGCGAAAGGCACTGGGGAACAGATTTATGGATCTAATGAAGATATAGCCTAGATTGTAAGCCCATTAGTTTGCAAGAAAGAACCAGGAATAAGACATTTTGTGGGGGAGTCCTTCTGGGATCAGAACAAACACCAAACACAGATCTCTGAAACTATTTCTTCAAAGGAGCCATAATTTGATTGAATTAGTTTGTAGAGCAACTTATGTCCCAAGGCATTGTTGTAAACAGTAGAGCAATCAACTGCCAATCAGTGGAGTTTAAGAGCTGAGTTTAACAATAAAAGGGTCACTCCATCAGGAAGATAGAACAATTAAAACTATATAGGCCTAATAACAGAGCACCAAAATACATAAAGCAAAAACTGACAGAAATGAAGGGAGAAATAGATAATTCAACAATAATAGAGGTTTCAACATCCAACTTTCAGCAATGGATAAAACAACTGTACAGAAGATCAAGCAAATAGAAGACTTGAACAACACTACAAACCGACATCTATAGAACATACCACCCAACAATAGAGTATACATTCTTCTCAAGTGCACATGCGACATTTTCTAGGATAGACCCTATGTTAGTCTATAAAACAAACTTCAGTAAATTTAAAAGGAGATAAAAATAATACAAAGCATGTTCTTTGACCACATGGAATAAAATTAGAAATCAGTAACTGGAAATGTAGGAAACTCACAAATATGTGGAAATTAAACAACACACTCCTAAAGTAACCAGTGTGTCAAAGAATAGATGAGAAGAAAAATAAAAAAATACTTTGAGATAAATGAAAATGAAGACAAAATTTGCCAAAACCTATGGCACAGAGCTAAAGCATGCCTACAGGGAAATTTATAGCTACAAATACCTATATTAAAGAAAGAAGAAAGATCTCAAGTCAACAACCAAACTTGTATCTCATGACACCAGAAAAAGAAGTGCAAAACTTAAAGCAAGCAGAAGGAAGGAAATAATAAAGGTTAGAGTAGAAATCATTACAGAAAAAATAAAGAACAGAAATATAGAAAAACAGAAATAGAGAACAGAGAAAGAATAGAGAAAATAAAAGAAACCAAATGCTGGTTCTTAGAAAAGATCAACAAAAATGATAGACTTTGAGCTGAAGAAAGAAGACTCAAGAAGAGGATCAAGAAGAAAAAAGAGGACTCAAATTACTAGAATAAAAAAAAAAAAAGAGGGGACATTACTTCTGACCCTGCAGAAATAAAAATGATAATAAAGAAATACTATGAATGACTGTACACCAAGCATTGAGATGACTTAGATGAAATGGACAAATTTCTAGGAAGACACAACTGTCAAAACTCACTCAAGTAGAAGTAGGCAATCTGAATAGACCTCTAACAAGTGAAGAGATTGTGTCAGTAATCATAAGACTACCTACAAAGAAGAGCCCAGATCCTAGTGGCTTCATCCCTGAATTCTACCAAACATTGAAAAAAGAATTAATACCAATTCTTTACAAACTACTGCAAAAGTAGAAGAGGAGGGAACATTTCTCAACTCATTTTATGAGGCCAATAGTACCCTGATACCAAAACTGACAAAGACATTACAAGAAAACTACAGACCAATATCTCTTATGGATATGCATAATAAAATAAAATACTAGTAAACCAAATTCAGCAAAATATAAAGAGAATTATATATCTTAACCAAGATATCCCAGAAATGCAAGGGTGGATTAACATCTGAAAATCAATTAATGTAATATGCCACATGAATAGAATAAAGAACAAAATTTGCATGATTATCTCAATAGACACAGGAAAGCACTGACAAAATTCAGTACCCTTTCATGATTAAAAAAAAAAAAAACCAAACAAACAAACAAAGAAAAAGCTGAACAACTCAACAAATTAGGAATAGAAGGTAACTTTACCTGATAAAGGGCATCTATGAAAAACCCACAGCTAATATCATACTTAATGGTGAAGATGGGATACTTTACCTCTAAGATCAGGAACACTCTTGCCATTTCTATTCAACTGTACTGTACAGGAGCTTTAATCAGGACAGTGAGGCAAGGAAAAGAAATAAAAGACATCCAGATTGGAAAACTGTTTCTATTTACAGATGACACAACACTGTATGTAGAAAATCTTAAGGAATCCATAAAAAAACTATTAGAACTAATAAATAAGTTCAGCAAAGTTTCAGGATACATGATCAATATACAAAAATCAATTGTATTTCTATATACTTTATATACTTCCAATGAAAATTAAAAAACTTTCATTCATAAAGCAACAAAAAAGAGTAAAACTCTTAAGAATGAATTTTTCAATAGAAGTACAGCTTGTATTCTGAACAAAATGAAACATAGTTGAAAGAAATAAACGAAGATCTAAATAAATGGGGGAAAAAATCCCATGTTTGTGGATCAGGAAATTCAACATTGTTTTGTTTTGTTTTTATTATGTTCAATTAGCCAACATATAGTACATCATTAGTTTTTTTTTAAAAGATTTTATTTATTTATTTGACAGAGCGAGAGACAGCAAGAGAGGGAACACAAGCAGGGGGTAGTGGGAGAGGGAGAAGCAGGCTTCCTGCTGAGCAGGGAGCCTGATGCGGGTCTAGCGTAAGGTGGTATATCATTGTTTTGATTTGTATTTGTCTGATGGCTAGTGATGTGGAACATTTTTTCATGTGTTTGTTAGTCATTTGTATGTCTTCTTTGGAGAAGTGTCTGTTCATGTCTTCTGCCCATTTCTTGACTTGATTATTTGTTTTTTGGGTGTTGAGTTTGATAGGTTCTTTATAGATCTTGGATACCAGCCCTTTATCTGTAATGTCATTTGCAAATATCTTCTCCCATTCCATGGGTTGCCTCTTAGTTTTGTTGACTATTTTCTTTTATCTTGATGAAGTCCCAATAGTTCATTTGTGCTTTTGCTTCCCTTGCCTTTAGAGACATGTCTTGAAAGAAGTCACTGTGGCCAATGTCGAAGAGGTTACTGCCTATGTTCCCCTCTAGGATTTTGATGGATTCCTGTCTCACATTTAGGTTTTTCATCCGAAATTCAACATTGTTAAGATAGCAATACTCTCCAAACTTATCTACAGATTCAACACAATCCTCATGAGAATCCTAGCTGATTTCTTTGTAGAAATTGATACCTGATTCTAAAATTCATATGGAATTGCCAGAGCCTCAGAATAGCCTAGACTTTCCTTAAAATGAAGGGTAAAGGAGGGGAAAGACTCCACTTCCCAATTTCAAAACTTACTACAGAGCAATGGTAAACAAGACAGTGTGGTACTGGCACAAGGGTAGACACAGATCAGTAGAATACAATTGACAGTACAGGAATAAATCCATGCATCTATGATGAACTTCCAAGGGTACCAAGACCATTCAAAGGGGAAAGAATAGTCTTTTCAACAAATAGTGCTGGGACAACTGGATACCCACATGCAAACGAACTCAACTAAAAAACCTAAATGTAAGAGCTAAAAGTATAAAGCTCTAAGGAAAAAACAGGGGCAAATCTTCATGACCTTGGATTGGGCAAAGGATTCTTAGACATGATATCAAAAGCACAGGCAACAAAAGAAAAAAACGACATCAAATTTAAAAAAAACTTCTGTGCTTCAAAGGACACAATCAAGAAAATGAAAAGACAAACCACAGAATAGGAGAAAGAAAATATTTATAAATCATTTATCTGATAATGGATGTGTATCCAGTATATAAAGAACACTTACAACTCAATAAAAAAAAGACAAATATCCCATTAAAACACAAACTGATGGCTACCAGAGGGGAGGTAGGTGGGACAATGTGTGAAATAGGTGATAGGGATCAAGGAATGCACTTGTGATGAGCACTGGGTGTTGTATGGAAGTATTAAATCACTAAATTGTACACTTGAAATTAATATTACACTGTATGTTAACTAACTGGAATTTAAACAAAAACTTTAAAACATGAGGAAAAGATCTGAATAGACATTTCTCCAAAGAAGATCTATAAATGGCTGATAAATACATAAAAAGGGAAATGCAAATCAAAACCATAGTGAGATACCACTTTACACCCACTAGTTTGAATAGAATCAAAAAGTCAGATAACAAGTGTGGGTTAGGATGTGGATGTTGGGAGAAATTACACTGGTAGTGGGAATGTAAAGTGGGGCAGCTGCTTTAGAACACAGTTTAGCAGTTCTTCAAATGATTCAACATAGAGTTAACATCTGACCCACCAGTTATACTCTAATGTATATGGATGAAACCATATGTCTTCACTAAAACTTGTACATGAATTTTTATAGCAGCATTATTCATAATAGCCAAAAGTTGGAAACAAGCCAAATGTCCACCAGCAGATGAACAGATAAACAAATTGTGGTACAGTTATACAATGGAATATTACTCAGTCATCAAAAGGAATGGTACATGTGACAACACAGATGAACCTTGAAAACATTATTCTAAGTGAAAAAAGCCAGTCACAAAAGACCAGGTCTTATATGATTCCATTCACATGAAAATCCAGAATAGGGAAATTTGTGATGTATGTGAATAGACTAAAAATCTGAATTGTATACTTTAAATGGGTGAATTGTATGGTATGTGAACTATATCTTGATAAAGCTGTTTAAAAAATAGAGAAATTCAGCCACAAGATACAGTAAAGATATAACTGGCCTGAAAAAAAAGTGACCCATAACTTTGAAATAGCAATGCAGCCAGAAAGCATGTAGGGAAATGCCTGGTAGAACCCTGCCAACCCTTCCTAAGTCATAGGCATGGGCTCTGGAGGTGCAGAGGGCTTTATGTGATGCTGTGTGCACCTGCTGTGCTGGCGACTTGAAGAGTTGTATCTGGCTCTGCTGGCTCCACCAAGAGAGGAGTGGATGTGGAGCAATTTATCCTGGGCACCAACTTGTGGGGCAGAGGGTGGCATGCTCCCACATCAGGCTAATTCTTGGCTACTCCTAGGCTACTTCTCCAGACATAGAAAAGAAATACTGGCAAGAGGCAAAGCTTTCAGCTGGAACTGTTTACAGCTCCCTCCAAGGTGACTGAACTTGTGATATATGTTATAGGAAAGCTTAACTTTTCACTTCCTGCTCAGCCGTGTTTAAAGGATTTTAACAGGAACCTATAACAGTCTCTGAAAGGGTGCTGTCTCCAGTGCTACATGATAACAAGCCCTTGCTGGCGAAGGACTGATGTCTGTAAGGATAAGCCAATAGAGAAATTTCACCTAAAGAAAAACTACTAGTCAAAAGAAATGCAGATGAATTTGGAAATGAATTTATAAAACATGAAAAGGAGAAAATTTTTACAAAATTCTCTATTTTCTGTTTTTAACAAGCTTCTAGAGGATACTGGAAAGATTTAATGGAGATTAAAAGTGTGATCATTGAATCACAAATCCCAATGAAGGCAATTAACAGATAAAACCAGAAAAACAAAGAAGAAAAAAAAAAAGCCTAAGAAATTCTCCCAGAACTAAGAGGAGAAAGGGGTAAAAAAAATGAAAATGATGAGAGAGGTTCCAAGGATAAAACTGGAAATATAATCTATAGAAAGTAGAAATCTCAGAAGTTTGGAACAGAACAGTTGGAGTAGAAGCAATAATTAAAGAAAAGAAGGCTTTTCTAAGGTAAATTGCAGAGACCCAAGCCCATATTAACTTGACCTTCATATTAACCCAATGAAATGGGAAAGCAGGAATTATCACTCCGTTTTTGAATAATAAAGGAATCTGAAGTACAGAGAAACAGAGGGGTGTGCCCAATTTCTCATCCCCATATCAAGTGCAGCTAGAGCCAGAGCCCTGAACCTCCGGACCAGTGTTCTTGATATGCAAACATACCAGGACAAATGTGTGACTGAGGTTTTTTAACTTCTTATTCTGCAATAAATTCACCTGTCAATTAATTCAAATGAACTTCTGAAATAATAGGACTATGTGATTATTAAGCTTTGGCTTTGTAAGAAAGTTCTAACTTCAAGGGCCAAAATCAGCCCTTGAGGATTATTGCTGGAAAAATGCTACTCTAACCCATTATGGACCCTTCCATGAGCCTCTAAATAATCCCATGACTTAATGAAGAGCTATGTTAGAAATATCTTTTTTTTTCCCTTGAAAAGATTCTTTCAGCATTTGAAAATACCTTTTCATGACTTTTCTCATTGTGAACTTAAGATCACAACCATACCTGGGAAAGAATAAAAGTCCACTGCACGATGCAGCATAAGCACATACATTTGCTAATGGAAAACAATAATGTCCACCAGCTAATCAGAGCAGTCATTTCCCCCAGGACCAGCACCCAGTATGCACTGAGTTGGATTCAAAGCTCAGGACTCAGGTCTACATCAGAGGTGACCTTCCTCAGGATGGCATATGCCATACTCTGATGTTCAGAGCCTGGTCCCTCTGCTCCTATCATCTTTTGCCTTGAATGCCAGTCCTGTTCCCACTCCCCAGGTCTTGGCACAGTACATGTTTGACAGGTGTATCTAGTTTGCCCTTTTTAATCCTGTCTAGGGCTTTACCATTCTTTATCCTTCATAAACACCGTATTTGGCTTTCCCCTCTAGCCAGCTTTCAGACAGTAATGTTGCCATCTAATATAATCTGCACCCGCTCAAGACCTAACACCTGTCCTCCCACCAGAAGCCCTTGAGCATTTTCAGCATATCCAGCCTATCCTGGGTTAGGTCTAGGACAGGTGGTGGCTGTGTATAACAATGCCCTATCCTGGCTCTCCCTGGGGCCCAGCTTCCTTCTGGCACAAAGGCCAGCCCTTTTATGACCAAATATGTGATGTGAGGCTGTTTGCTATAGATTTGGGAAACGGACTCACAGAAGTGGCCATAAAACTAGAGGAAGAGGCTTGTCCCTCAGAAGGGAAAACACTCAAGTTACATTCTAGATTAGGAGACAACTCTCTGTGATTATTTCTTCTGCAAATTATATCCTATTACAAGACCCAAGAGGTGGTCATTAGTTCTGCTTAAAATAAACAAAGAGAGACAGGTTTGGGGATTCAATAATGGAGTCTTCTCCCAGCCAAGAATTCCCTTTCTCAGGGTGCTAGGGACCCCTTCCTAATTGAAGGGATAAGAGACACTGGTTTATCTGTCTCACCTTTAAGCTACTTCTGCCAGACAAACATAGCAGTCAACAACACTCTCTCACTTCTTGTCCTTCTTTCCAGGACATCAGAGTATAAAACAGAAGAGAGAGGCATATAACTCACCAGTGTCAGGTATGTACTCTGGCCAGCCCATGCAGTTCAATTCTGTTGGGGCACTCTGGGAGAATGGATGACTTCTTCTAGCGAGACTCAAAGACTCTGGAGAGGTAACAGTCATCTTCCTCCAACACTGGGAGAGGAGGAAAGAGGCAGAGAGTAAATGAAGAAAAGAGATGATATGCTGTCATTGCTACATCATACCTTTTCATTATCTAGGATCTTTGCTGTGAGTAGGGCACATTGCCAAAATGCACACAGCTTCAGGAGGTTCCATTCACATCAAAATCCATGAGAAAATAAACCCCACAAAACTTCTCCCAGAGTCTACAACCTATGTGGCCATATGTGGTAATTCTGGCAGAATAGGTTGTCATTCAACAATATAAAGTGAGGACTATTGAGAAAGTCTCCAAAACCCTAAATCTCCCCCAGCTGCTCAGTCACACAGCCCGACAGTTCTCCGAAAGCATAACTGTTAGTTTTAACCAAAGCATTTTCTTCTAGGAGTGCTTAATTAAAATTCAACTCATAAAGTCCCTAACATATCATAATTATGAGATAGACTTTACCTTTCAAACTGTAAGGACCAGTGATGCATAGGGTCTTGGGAAGACAAGGGATACTGTCCCTTTCTTTATCATCATCCAGAGATAAAATTGGCCCCTTCCAGTTTTATCTACTTTGTAAAGTTATTGTATTAACTTAAAAATTTTGGTATGTATTCAAATAAATGTTGTTCCCTTTCCTTTTCTTTTGTATCCCTCACATGATTAAGCAAGTGTGCTTAGAAAATTCTTTTGTTGTTCCTGTGATATCCTGTGGTCTGAACTCAGCAGCAGCAGCTTGAAACGGTATGGATAAAAAGGACTCCAAAAGAAGCCCTCTCTGGTCTGAAGAGAAGGAAAAGGGGCCCCTAAAGAGTATGAACAAATGGGGTAAATCTTCTCTGTTGTTCTCCTCCCACCCCAGATTTCCAGGACATTCCATTATAGTATGGCAGTGTTGGCCAGGTAGGCACATAAAACTCTGAGGAAGGGGAATCCTTTATGACCTGAGGAACTGTGGTCCCAAGAGCATGGGATGGCAGGAGAATCCTGTTTCATTTTTCTCTCTCTATCCTCCTGCCACTTGGCTCCAGAGGCAGAGAGTATTGCAGGAAGTGTGTCACAAAGTGGGAAAACAAAAGCCAGCTTTCTTGCAAAAAAAAACCCAGGAATGTGGGGGCTCCTGGGACCAAGAAGTGTCTGGAAGAATGCAGAGAAGAAGGAACTCAAGAAAATGATCCCAAAAAGTTGTTTATAAGCTCTTGGACTTACCCCCAAACTATGCATGGGTAGATCTGACCCTAAACAGAATACTAAAGTCTTTGAGAACTGGACTATGGAATAGAACATTTTACAGGTCCCAGACTGGTCACTGAGTGATCCACATTATCCAAATAACACTGAAAACACCTTGAAAACTGAACTGACATAAGAAACATACCCTCTGAAGGTCAGTAAGAACTTGTAATCTAAATTGGATTCAACCGCCTGAAAAATGTACTAGTCATTGTTCTCCATAGCAACTAAACAAGGCCCAGAGTCTCATAACATAGTATTCAAAATGTCCAAGATATTATTCAAAATTACTTAATATATAAACAACTATGAAAATCTCAATAAAGTATAAGGGAAAGGAGAACTGACAGATCTCAACACCAAGATGACATGGTTGTTGAAATTATCAAAGATTTTAAAGCAGCTCATATAACCATGCTCTAAGAAGTAAGGGTGAACACTCTTGGAATGAATGGAAAATAACATCAGGGAGATATAGCTGCCACTTGAACAACACAGGTTTGACCTGCACAGGTGTGCTTATATGTGGCTTTATTATTTTTCTTAAAGATTTTTATTTATTTGAGACAGAGAGAGAGAGCACAAGCAGTGGGGAGGGGCAGAGGGAGAAGCAGGCTCCCTGCTGATCAGGGAGTCCGATGCAGGGCTCGATCCCAGGACCCTGAGATCACGACCTGAGCTGAAGGCAGATACCGAACCAACTGAGCCACCCAGATACCGCCTTATATGTGAATTTAAAAAAAAATAACTACAATACTGTAAATGTATTTTCTCTTCCTTATGATTCTCTTAATAACATTTTCTTTTCTCTAGCTTACTTTGTTTTAAGAATAAAGTATATAATACATATGACATAAATAATATGTGTTAATTGACTACTTATCAGCAAGGCTTCTGGTCAACAGTATGCTATTAGTAAATTTTGCGGGCATCAAAAGTTATGTGGATTTTTGACTGTGTGGGGGGTTGGCACCCCTAACTCCTGTATTGCTCAAGGGTCAAATATAGATGAAATAAAGAATGCAATGGAAACATTAAAACTCAGAAATATAATAACTGAAATAAAAAATTCATGGTGTAGTTCAATTACAAAATAAAATGATTGAGGAAAGAATCAGTAAACTCAGTAGCTTAAAAGAAATTATCCAGTCTGAAGAACAGAGAGGAAAACATATTGGAAAAAATAAACAGAGCCGCAGGGACCTGTAGGACAACAACAAACATCTAACATTCTGCCATCAGAGACCTAGAAGGAGAAGAGGAAGTGTGGTGCAGAACAATATCAAGAAATTTCTGGAAAGACTGTAAATGTGGTGAAAAACCTTAACTTATAGTACAAGAAGCTCAGCAAACTTCAAACAGGAAAACCCGAGAAAATCAATGCCCAACACACCATAATCGAACTACTGAGACTAGAGACAATGAAAAAATCTTGTAAGTAGCCAGAAACTAACAACAAATCATATATATAAGGGAACAATCATTCAAATGACTATAGATTTCTCATGGAAGCCAGAAAGAAGTGGAACACTACTTTTTAAATGCAGCACCAACTGTCAACCTAGAACTCTATATCCAACAAAAAAATACTTTAAAGAAGGTGAAATAAATATATTCTTACATGAAGAAAACAAAGAAAATTCATAGCTAGCAGACCTGCTCTGAAGACAATTTGAAGAAGATCTTCATACAAAGGAAAATCATAGCAGAGGGAAACTTCAAAATTCAGGAACTGAAGGAAGAGCAATAGAAATAGAATATATAGTAAGTGTAACAGGCTATTTTTCCCCTCTAAGTTCTTTAAAGTATGTTTGACAGTTAAAAGCAAAAATTACATTATTGTCTGATGAGGTTTTCAATATATGCAGATGGCACATGACAACAACCGCATTAAGGGGGGACTAAAGGGACCTATATGGTGGGAGGTTTCATATGTTTTACTTAAAGTAGTAAAATAACCAGTTATAAAAAGTGGACTATGAAAAGTTAAAGATGTATATTAATTCCTACAGTGGCTATTAAGAAAAAAAACACATAACAATATATAGTGTAAAAAACTCAACAGGTAAGTTAAAATTAAAAACTAAAAAGTACCCAAATAATCCAAAAGACAGTAAAAGGAAACAGAGCAATGAATCAGAGGAACAAGCAGAGAGGATGGTATATCTAAATCCAAACACATCAGTAATTACATTAAATTTAAATACTCAGAACACATAATTAAAGAGATTTTCAAAATGGATTAAAGAAAAAAATCCTCACAATATGCTATCATAAGAAATCCACTTTCAAAATAATGATGAAGGTGGGTAAAAAGTAAAAGGATGGAACACATATGCCACACAAACACTAATCAAAAGAAAACTTGAGACATTACACTAATATCAAACACGACAGACTTCAGAGTAAGGAAAATTACCAGAGATACAAGAGGACATTATACACATAACAAGAGGGTGAATTCATCAAGAAGACAAGACAACCCTAAAGAGGTATGCATCTAATCACAGACCTTCAAAATATATGAAGCAAAACCTGATACAATTTACACTTGATCTTAGCCAAAAGGCTGAGAAGCGATAAAACCTGATACAATTTAAAGGAGAACTAGAATTATGGTTGGGTACTTCAACACTTCTACCACGGTAATCAATAGGAAAAAAAAAAAAAAAACACACAGCAAGGGGACAGGTGAAGGGAACAACACCATCCACCAACTGGAACTGACAATTACAGAGTAGTCCATCCAACAATCACAGAATATGCATTGTTTTCAAGTGCACACAGAATATTCACTGAGAGACTATATCCTTGGTGATCATGATAATAGTAACAGTAACAACAACAAGTTTAAAAGGATTGAAATCATACAGAATATGCTTCTCTGACCGAAATGGAATTACACTAGAAATCAGTGATAGAAAGGTAATTGGAGAGTCTTCACCTCCTTAGAAATTAAGCAACATACTTCAAAATAATCCAGGTAGTAAAGCGACTACACTTTGAGAACTGTGATCCAGTGTCCCGATTCCTTCAACATATGTTTTTATTCCTAGGTTCTGATTCTTTCAAGCTATACTGTATTATTCTTCATCATGCTCTTTTGGTAATCATACCTGTAATGTATCTTTTTGTGTTTACTTGTAGAAACTATCAGAGCATTATTTGACTCAACTAGTATATAATCTCCACTTCCTATTAAATTATCAGAATTCTCTCTTAGGCCCCCAAACCTGTTAAAATCACAGAATCTCAGACTTAGAATTCCCTAGAAATCTACTTTAATCTTGGTTAAGAGGAAATGGACCCTGTACATGTTTACATGGAGGCCAAATCACATCTGATTTTTAAAAACAGGCATGTAAGCTGGTGACTATATCATTTTCACAAAACTTTATATCAAGCCATCTTTCATATGGATTACTAAAACATTCTCCTAAATCTTCTCTCCTTGCTCTACACCAGATCTGTCATGCCACTCCCCTATTAAAGCCCTAAGAGACTGTCAAGATTGACTGACATGGGCCAAGTTTTTCACATTCTGTCCTCTAGCCACTACAACAACCCCTGTTTTCTGCCTTTCTAAGGCATCAAGGACCTACCACTCACTACCCCTGATACTCCATGAATTCCAAACTACCATGCTCTTAAAAAAACTATAGAGGTATAATTGACATATAACATCATGTTGATTTCAGGTATACAACATAATGATTTGATATTTATATACATTGCAAAGTGATCGCTGCATAAATCTAGTTACCATCTGTCTCCATACAAAGATCATTTTAGGATTTACTTTCTTGGAAAATTTCAAGTATGTGCTATAATATTATTGACTATAGTCACCATGCTGAATATTATATCCCATGACTTATTTATTTTATTACTG